>NC_134271.1:148275905-148445905 GCF_031893055.1 Leptodactylus fuscus
ATAGATAGATAGATAGATAGATAGACAGATAGATAGGAGATAGATAGATAGATAGATAGATAGATAGGAGATAGATAGATAGATAGATAGATAGATAGATAGGAGATAGATAGATAGATAGATAGATAGATAGGAGATAGATAGATAGATAGATAGATAGATAGATAGATAGATAGGAGATAGATAGATAGATAGATAGATAGATAGATAGATAGATAGGAGATAGATAGATAGATAGGAGATAGGAGAAAGATAGATAGATAGATAGATAGATAGATAGATAGATAGATAGGAGATAGATAGATGATAGATAGATAGATAGATAGATAGATAGATAGATAGATAGATAGATAATAGAACACAATTTCAGGTTTGGATACAGTATACAGAATGGAGAAGCGCAGTAAATAACTCCAAGAAACTCACCGTGTACCAATCCCTACAAAGGGACTACACCATGGCCACCTACCTGGAGAGAATACGCCACCCCAAGCACAGACAGACCCTGAGCCGGTACAGACTGAGCGCCCACAACCTAGAGATAGAGACGGTGCGATACAGACAGACGTACAAGCCACGGGAGAAGAGACTGTGCCAGCACTGTGACCAGGGGGTCCTAGAAGACCAGACCCACTTCCTGCTACACTGCACCAAATACTCAGCTGTGAGGGCCGTCTACTACCAAAGACTCTCTGCCCACATCCCAGACTTCATATCTGCAGACGAGAAGAGGAAACTCTACATCCTACTGGGAGAAGACGTCACTCTCGGGTCAAAACCAGCCTGCGACAACCATCGCGGTCACGGCTTTCCCCTCCGTAGCCGGCTCAAATGAATGAGCTGACATTGGAGGGTGCTGCCGCTAGGTGGAAGCAGCTTCCGCCTGAAGAAAGGGCAGCTCGCTTCTTTTCTCGCCTAGCATTTTAAAACACTAGCGAAAAAAAAAAAGAGCTAGCCCTCTACATAGACTAGCATTATATGGAGGCGGATTATGACGTGGATTCCGCTTTTAAAATCTGCCTCCTTGTCCCCATGTGAACTAGCCCTTAGGAGCCAGACATCCATCTACAAGTGTTTTATTGACCTCATGTCATCAGGGTGCACAAAATTGGAGGCTGGACTGGACGTCTGTCCTCCTCTGTGATGAGTCCTGGAATGGAGGTCTATCCTCTGTGATGAGTCCTGGAATGGAGGTCTATCCTCTATAGTGAGGAGTCCTGGAATGGAGGTCTATCCTCTATAGTGAGGAGTCCTGGAATGGAGGTCTATCCTCTATAGTGATGAGTCCTGGAATGGAGGTCTATCCTCTACAGTGATGAGTCCTGGAATGGAGGTCTATCCTCTACAGTGATGAGACCTGGAATGGAGGTCTATCCTCTACAGTGATGAGTCCTGGAATGGAGGTCTATCCTCTATAGTGATGAGTCCTGGAATGGAGGTCTATCCTCTACAGTGATGAGTCCTAGAATGGAGGTCTATCCTCTATAGTGAGGAGATCTGGAATGGAGGTCTATCCTCTACAGTGAGGAGTCCTGGAATGGAGGTCTATCCTCTATAGTGAGGAGTCCTGGAATGGAGGTCTATCCTCTATATAGTGATGAGTGCTGGAATGGAGGTCTATCCTCTTCAGTGATGAGTCCTGGAATGAAGGTCTATCCTCTACAGTGATGAGTCCTGGAATGGAGGTCTATCCTCTTCAGTGATGAGTCCTAGAATGGAGGTCTATCCTCTATAGTGATGAGTCCTAGAATGGAGGTCTATCCTCTATAGTGAGGAGTCCTGGAATGGAGGTCTATCCTCTACAGTGATGAGTCCTAGAATGGAGGTCTATCCTCTATAGTGAGGAGTCCTGGAATGGAGGTCTATCCTCTATAGTGATGAGTCCTGGAATGGAGGTCTATCCTCTATAGTGATGTGTCCTGGAATGGAGGTCTATCCTCTATAGAGAGGAGTCCTGGAATGGAGGTCTATCCTCTTCAGTGGTGAGTCCTGGAATGGAGGTCTATCCTCTTCAGTGATGAGTCCTAGAATGGAGGTCTATCCTCTTCAGTGATGAGTCCTAGAATGGAGGTCTATCCTCTACAGTGAGGAGTCCTGGAATGGAGGTCTATCCTCTACAGTGATGAGTCCTGGAATGGAGGTCTATCCTCTATAGTGATGAGTCCTGGAATGGAGGTCTATCCTCTACAGTGATGAGTCCTGGAATGGAGGTCTATCCTCTATAGTGATGAGTCCTGGAATGGAGGTCTATCCTCTACAGTGATGAGTCCTGGAATGGAGGTCTATCCTCTATAGTGATGTGTCCTGGAATGGAGGTCTATCTTCTACAGTGATGTGTCCTGGAATGGAGGTCTATCCTCTATAGTGAGGAGTCCTGGAATGGAGGTCTATCCTCTTCAGTGATGAGTCCTAGAATGGAGGTCTATCCTCTACAGTGAGGAGATCTGGAATGGAGGTCTATCCTCTATAGTGATGAGTCCTGGAATGGAGGTCTATCCTCTATAATGGCGAGTCCTGGAATGGAGGTCTATCCTCTTCAGTGATGAGTCCTAGAATGGAGGTCTATCCTCTACAGTGATGAGTCCTGGAATGGAGGTCTATCCTCTATAGTGAGGAGTCCTGGAATGGAGGTCTATCCTCTACAGTGATGAGTCCTGGAATGGATGTCTATCCTCTATAGTGATGAGTCCTGGAATGGAGGTCTATCCTCTACAGTGATGAGTCCTGGAATGGAGGTCTATCCTCTACAATGATGAATCGTAGAATGGAGGTCTATCCTCTACAGTGATGAGTCCTGGAATGGAGGTCTATCCTCTATAGTGATGTGTCCTGGAATGGAGGTCTATCTTCTACAGTGATGTGTCCTGGAATGGAGGTCTATCCTCTATAGTGAGGAGTCCTGGAATGGAGGTCTATCCTCTTCAGTGAGGAGATCTGGAATGGAGGTCTATCCTCTATAGTGAGGAGTCCTGGAATGGAGGTCTATCCTCTACAGTGATGAGTCCTGGAATGGATGTCTATCCTCTATAGTGATGAGTCCTGGAATGGAGGTCTATCCTCTACAGTGATGAGTCCTGGAATGGAGGTCTATCCTCTACAATGATGAATCGTAGAATGGAGGTCTATCCTCTACAGTGATGAGTCCTGGAATGGAGGTCTATCCTCTATAGTGATGTGTCCTGGAATGGAGGTCTATCTTCTACAGTGATGTGTCCTGGAATGGAGGTCTATCCTCTATAGTGAGGAGTCCTGGAATGGAGGTCTATCCTCTTCAGTGATGAGTCCTAGAATGGAGGTCTATCCTCTATAGTGAGGAGTCCTGGAATGGAGGTCTATCCTCTACAGTGATGAGTCCTGGAATGGAGGTCTATCCTCTATAGTGATGAGTCCTGGAATGGAGGTCTATCCTCTACAGTGATGAGTCCTGGAATGGAGGTCTATCCTCTATAGTTATGAGTCCTGGAATGGAGGTCTATCCTCTACAGTGATGAGTCCTGGAATGGCGGTCTATCCTCTATAGTGATGTGTCCTGGAATGGAGGTCTATCCTCTACAGTGATGAGTCCTGGAATGGAGGTCTATCCTCTATAGTGATGAGTCCTGGAATGGAGGTCTATCCTCTACAGTGATGAGTCCTGGAATGGAGGTCTATCCTCTATAGTGATGAGTCCTGGAATGGAGTTCTATCCTCTACAGTGATGAGTCCTGGAATGGAGGTCTATCCTCTATAGTGATGTGTCCTGGAATGGAGGTCTATCTTCTACAGTGATGTGTCCTGGAATGGAGGTCTATCCTCTATAGTGAGGAGTCCTGGAATGGAGGTCTATCCTCTTCAGTGATGAGTCCTAGAATGGAGGTCTATCCTCTACAGTGAGGAGATCTGGAATGGAGGTCTATCCTCTATAGTGATGAGTCCTGGAATGGAGGTCTATCCTCTATAATGGCGAGTCCTGGAATGGAGGTCTATCCTCTTCAGTGATGAGTCCTAGAATGGAGGTCTATCCTCTATAGTGAGGAGTCCTGGAATGGAGGTCTATCCTCTACAGTGATGAGTCCTGGAATGGATGTCTATCCTCTATAGTGATGAGTCCTGGAATGGAGGTCTATCCTCTACAGTGATGAGTCCTGGAATGGAGGTCTATCCTCTACAATGATGAATCGTAGAATGGAGGTCTATCCTCTACAGTGATGAGTCCTGGAATGGAGGTCTATCCTCTATAGTGATGTGTCCTGGAATGGAGGTCTATCTTCTACAGTGATGTGTCCTGGAATGGAGGTCTATCCTCTATAGTGAGGAGTCCTGGAATGGAGGTCTATCCTCTTCAGTGATGAGTCCTAGAATGGAGGTCTATCCTCTACAGTGAGGAGATCTGGAATGGAGGTCTATCCTCTATAGTGATGAGTCCTGGAATGGAGGTCTATCCTCTATAATGGCGAGTCCTGGAATGGAGGTCTATCCTCTTCAGTGATGAGTCCTAGAATGGAGGTCTATCCTCTATAGTGAGGAGTCCTGGAATGGAGGTCTATCCTCTACAGTGATGAGTCCTGGAATGGAGGTCTATCCTCTATAGTGATGAGTCCTGGAATGGAGGTTTATCCTCTACAGTGATGAGTCCTGGAATGGCGGTCTATCCTCTATAGTGATGTGTCCTGGAATGGAGGTCTATCCTCTACAGTGATGAGTCCTGGAATGGAGGTCTATCCTCTATAGTGATGAGTCCTGGAATGGAGGTCTATCCTCTACAGTGATGAGTCCTGGAATGGAGGTCTATCCTCTATAGTGATGTGTCCTGGAATGGAGGTCTATCCTCTACAGTGATGGGTCATGGAATGGAGGTCTATCCTCTACAGTGATGTGTCCTGGAATGGAGGTCTATCCTCTATAGTGAGGAGTCCTGGAATGGAGGTCTATCCTCTTCAGTGATGAGTCCTAGAATGGAGGTCTATCCTCTATAGTGAGGAGATCTGGAATGGAGGTCTATCCTCTATATTGATGAGTCCTGGAATGGAGGTCTATCCTCTATAGTGAGGAGTCCTGGAATGGAGGTCTATCCTCTACAGTGATGAGTCCTGGAATGGAGGTCTATCCTCTACAGTGATGAGTCCTGGAATGGAGGTCTATCCTCTATAGTGATGTGTCCTGGAATGGAGGTCTATCTTCTACAGTGATGTGTCCTGGAATGGAGGTCTATCCTCTACAGTGATGAGTCCTGGAATGGAGGTCTATCCTCTACAGTGATGAGTCCTGGAATGGAGGTCTATCCTCTTCAGTGATGAGTCCTGGAATGGAGGTCTATCCTCTTCAGTGATGAGTCCTGGAATGGAGGTCTATCCTCTACAGTGATGAGTCCTGGAATGGAGGTCTATCCTCTACAGTGATGGGTCATGGAATGGAGGTCTATCCTCTATAGTGATGTGTCCTGGAATGGAGGTCTATCTTCTACAGTGATGTGTCCTGGAATGGAGGTCTATCCTCTACAGTGATGAGTCCTGGAATGGAGGTCTATCCTCTACAGTGATGGGTCATGGAATGGAGGTCTATCCTCTATAGTGATGTGTCCTGGAATGGAGGTCTATCTTCTACAGTGATGTGTCCTGGAATGGAGGTCTATCCTCTACAGTGATGAGTCCTGGAATGGAGGTCTATCCTCTACAGTGATGAGTCCTGGAATGGAGGTCTATCCTCTTCAGTGATGAGTCCTGGAATGGAGGTCTATCCTCTTCAGTGATGAGTCCTGGAATGGAGGTCTATCCTCTACAGTGATGAGTCCTGGAATGGAGGTCTATCCTCTACAGTGATGGGTCATGGAATGGAGGTCTATCCTCTATAGTGATGTGTCCTGGAATGGAGGTCTATCTTCTACAGTGATGTGTCCTGGAATGGAGGTCTATCCTCTATAGTGAGGAGTCCTGGAATGGAGGTCTATCCTCTTCAGTGATGAGTCCTAGAATGGAGGTCTATCCTCTACAGTGAGGAGATCTGGAATGGAGGTCTATCCTCTATAGTGAGGAGATCTGGAATGGAGGTCTATCCTCTATAGTGATGTGTCCTGGAATGGTGGTCAATCCTCTATAGCGGGGTCGGCAACCCCTGGTACGCGTGCCAAGACTGGCATGCAAGGCATATTTTATTGGCACGCCAGCCAGCCCGCAGCCTTCACGCACAACTTTGGATAAGAGTACAGACTTATACATTTCAATTGACCCATATATACAGCCTTTTTTTGTGGCTGTGTATCTGGGCCAAAATGAAGAACTAAAAATTATGGAGCAGGTCCTATATCTGTCCTATATCTGTCCTATACATCCCCTATATCTGTCTGCATTTGCGGCCCTGTCAATTCATTTTTAACATGTAGGTCAGTGAAAACCACATCCGTGCCATTTGTATGCAGGAGGTGTAAGGCTGAGGCCCCACGTTGCAGAAATGCAGTGTTTTTGTTGCAGATTTTGATGCGGTTTATTTCAACCAAAGCTAAAAATGGCTACAGAAGGAATGGGAAATATATAGGGAGTTTCTTATATGTTTCCCTTCTGCTCAATCCACTCCTGGCTTAGGCTCAGAAAAACACAGCAAAATATGCAACAAAAAAAAAAGGTGTGTTCCCACAACGTGGGGGCCTCGGCCTTAGGCTAAAGCCCCACGTTGCAGAAACAGCTTTTTTTCTTTGCAGATTTTGCTGCGTTTTTTTGAGCCGAAGCCAAGAGTGGATTGAGCAGAAGGGAGACATGTAAGGGGGCGTTCAGACTACCGTCATTGTCCGACAGGTAGGTGTCAGGTTTTACTGTCTGCTTGAAAAGTGCAAAAGAACGCACCCGATCGCCATTTAAATGAATGAAAAGTGTCACGGACACAGCTAGTGTCCGCTGCTAATGTCCGTGCGAGATTTTGAACGGACACTAGCAGCGGACACTACCTGTCGGACTAGGACGGTAGTGTGAACGCTCCCTAAGAAGCTTCCTATATATTTCCCATTCCTTCTGTAGCCATTCTTGGCTTTGACGGAAAAAAAAACGCAGCTAAATCTGCAACAGAAAAAGCTGCATTTTTGTAATGTGGGGCCTTAGCCTTAGTGTGATTCTATTGGGTGGTGACACTGTAACTAGATGCAATTATAGCCAGTTCCTGGGCACCAGTGCGGTCACTTTGTTGTAAGTGTGACACCCATTAATTCCTGGCTGGGGTTTTGCGGTTACTGCACCGCCAGGAACTAAAAGTGACTGAAATTAATCTGCGTTTCACTTACAGAAAACTGAAGTTACTAACGGCCAAGGACTGGATGGAGCATACAGGTACATTGTGTGTCAGCTCTTTACAGGTGTTACTTCACTCTGCTCCCAGTCACATACAGTACCACTAATTGTGGGTTACGCATGTACTTACATTGCTTCTAAAGGAAAAGAACATGTGTATCCAGGCAAATAGTAGTAAGCGCATGTGGCTGGGAGCGCAGTATGACAGCACCCCTATGTTTATGCTATATGACTTTAGTGTAGGTGTCGTCAGCTTTACAATTATTGACCGGCACTCCGAGGACCTCATCTTTGATTTTTTAATTTAAATTGGCACGCCGAACAAAAAAGGTTGCCTACCCCTGCTCTATAGTGATGTGTCCTGGAATAGAGGTCTATGCTCTATAGTGATGTGTCCTGGAATGGAGGTCTATCCTCTATCTATAGTGGTGAGTTCTGGAATGGAGGTCTATCCTCTATAGTGGTGAGTTCTGGAATGGAGGTCTATCTTCTACAGTGATGAGTCCTGGAATGGAGGTCTATCCTCTATAGTGATGTGTCCTGGAATGGAGGTCTATGCTCTATAGTGATGTGTCCTGGAATGGAGGTCTATCCTCTATCTATAGTGGTGAGTCCTGGAATGGAGGTCTATCTTCTACAGTGATGAGTCCTAGAATGGAGGTCTATCCTCTATAGTGAGGGGTCCTGGAATGGAGGTCTATCCTCTATAGTGAGGAGATCTGGAATGGAGGTCTATCCTCTACAGTGAGGAGTCCTGGAATGGAGGTCTATCCTCTATAGTGAGGAGTCCTGGAATGAAGGTCTATCTTCTACAGTGATGAGTCCTGGAATGGAGGTCTATCCTCTATAGTGAGGAGTCCTGGAATGGAGGTCTATCCTCTACAGTGATGAGTCCTGGAATGGAGGTCTATCCTCTATAGTGAGGAGTCCTGGAATGAAGGTCTATCTTCTACAGTGATGAGTCCTGGAATGGAGGTCTATCCTCTATAGAGAGGAGTCCTGGAATGGAGGTCTATCCTCTATAGTGAGGAGTCCTGGAATGGAGGTCTATCCTCTACAGTGAAGAGTCCTGGAATGGAGGTCTATCCTCTATAGTGATGAGTGCTGGAATGGAGGTCTATCCTCTTCAGTGATGAGTCCTGGAATGGAGGTCTATCCTCTATAGTGAGGAGTCCTGGAATGGAGGTCTATCCTCTACAGTGAGGTGTCCTGGAATGGAGGTCTATCCTCTACAGTGATGTGTCCTGGAAATGCTCTTCAGTGATGGGTCCTGGAATGGAGGTCAATCCTCTATAGTGAGGAGTCCTGGAATGGAGGTCTATCCTCTACAGTGATGAGTCCTGGAATGGAGGTCTATCCTCTTCAGTGATGTGTCCTGGAATGGTGGTCAATCCTCTATAGTGAGGAGTCCTAGAATGGAGGTCTATCCTCTATAGTGATGAGTCCTGGAATGGAGGTCTATCCTTCTCTGTGATGAGTCCTGGAATGGAGGTCTATCCTCTACAGTGATGAGTCCTGGAATGGAGGTCTATCCTCTATATAGTGATGAGTGCTGGAATGGAGGTCTATCTTCTTCAGTGATGAGTCCTAGAATGGAAGTCTATCCTCTATAGTGAGGAGTCCTGGAATGGAGGTCTCTCCTCTATAGTGAGGAGATCTGGAATAGAGGTCTATCCTCTACAGTGAGGAGTCCTGGAATGGAGGTCTATCCTCTACAGTGAAGAGTCCTGGAATGGAGGTCTATCCTCTTCAGTGATGTGTCCTGGAATGGTGGTCAATCCTCTATAGTGAGGAGTCCTAGAATGGAGGTCTATCCTCTATAGTGATGAGTCCTGGAATGGAGGTCTATCCTCCTCTGTGATGAGTCCTGGAATGGAGGTCTATCCTCTATAGTGATGAGTCCTGGAATGGAGGTCTATCCTCTATATAGTGATGAGTGCTGGAATGGAGGTCTATCCTCTTCAGTGATGAGTCCTGGAATGGAGGTCTATCCTCTACAGTGATGAGTCCTGGAATGGAGGTCTATCCTCTATATAGTGATGAGTCCTGGAATGGAGGTCTATCCTCTTCAGTGATGAGTCCTGGAATGGAGGTCTATCCTCTATAGTGAGGAGTCCTGGAATGGAGGTCTATCTTCTACAGTGATGAGTCCTGGAATGGAGGTCTATCCTCTATAGAGAGAAGTCCTGGAATGGAGGTCTATCCTCTATAGTGAGGAGATCTGGAATAGAGGTCTATCCTCTACAGTGAGGAGTCCTGGAATGGAGGTCTATATTCTATAGTGAGGAGTCCTGGAATGGAGGTCTATCCTCTACAGTGATGAGTCCTGGAATGGAGGTCTATCCTCTATAGTGGTGAGTCCTGGAATGGAGGTCTATCCTCTATAGTGAGGAGTCCTGGAATGGAGCTCCATCCTCTATAGTGAGGAGATCTGGAATGGAGGTCTATCCTCTACAGTGAGGAGTCCTGGAATGGAGGTCTATCCTCTATAGTGAGGAGTCCTGGAATGGAGGTCTATCCTCTATAGTGATGTGTCCTGGAATGGAGGTCTATCTTCTACAGTGATGAGTCCTGGAATGGAGGTCTATCCTCTATAGTGGTGAGTCCTGGAATGGAGGTCTATCCTCGTCAGTGATGAGTCCTAGAATGGAGGTCTATCCTCTACAGTGATGAGTCCTGGAATGGAGGTCTATCCTCTATAGAGAGGAGTCCTGGAATGGAGGTCTATCCTCTATAGTGAGGAGTCCTGGAATGGAGGTCTATCCTCTACAGTGATGAGTCCTGGAATGGAGGTCTATCCTCTATATATTGATGAGTGCTGGAATGGAGGTCTATCCTCTATAGTGAAGAGTCTTGGAATGGAGGTCTATCCTCTATAGTGGTGAGTCCTGGAATGGAGGTCTATCCTCTTCAGTGATGAGTCCTGGAATGGAGGTCTATCCTCTTCAGTGATGAGTCCTGGAATGGAGGTCTATCCTCTATAGTGAAGAGTCTTGGAATGGAGGTCTATCTTCTACAGTGATAAATCCTGGAATGGAGGTCTATCCTCTATAGAGAGGAGTCCTGGAATGGAGGTCTATCCTCTATAGTGAGGAGTCCTGGAATGGAGGTCTATCCTCTATAGTGAGGAGATCTGGAATGGAGGTCTATCCTCTACAGTGAGGAGTCCTGGAATGGAGGTCTATCCTCTACAGTGATGAGTCCTGGAATGGAGGTCTATCCTCTACAGTGATGAGTCCTGGAATGGAGGTCTATCCTCTACAGTGATGAGTCCTGGAATGGAGGTCTATCCTCTTCAGTGATGAGTCCTAGAATGGAGGTCTATCCTCTATAGTGAGGAGTCCTGGAATGGAGGTCTATCCTCTTCAGTGATGTGTCCTGGAATGGTGGTCAATCCTCTATAGTGAGGAGTCCTAGAATGGAGGTCTATCCTCTATAGTGAGGAGTCCTGGAATGAAGGTCTATCTTCTACAGTGATGAGTCCTGGAATGGAGGTCTATCCTCTATAGTGAGGAGTCCTGGAATGGAGGTCTATCCTCTACAGTGATGAGTCCTGGAATGGAGGTCTATCCTCTATAGTGAGGAGTCCTGGAATGAAGGTCTATCTTCTACAGTGATGAGTCCTGGAATGGAGGTCTATCCTCTATAGAGAGGAGTCCTGGAATGGAGGTCTATCCTCTATAGTGAGGAGTCCTGGAATGGAGGTCTATCCTCTACAGTGAAGAGTCCTGGAATAGAGGTCTATCCTCTATAGTGATGAGTGCTGGAATGGAGGTCTATCCTCTTCAGTGATGAGTCCTGGAATGGAGGTCTATCCTCTACAGTGAGGTGTCCTGGAATGGAGGTCTATCCTCTACAGTGATGTGTCCTGGAAATGCTCTTCAGTGATGGGTCCTGGAATGGAGGTCAATCCTCTATAGTGAGGAGTCCTGGAATGGAGGTCTATCCTCTACAGTGATGAGTCCTGGAATGGAGGTCTATCCTCTTCAGTGATGTGTCCTGGAATGATGGTCAATCCTCTATAGTGAGGAGTCCTAGAATGGAGGTCTATCCTCTATAGTGATGAGTCCTGGAATGGAAGTCTATCCTCTATAGTGAGGAGTCCTGGAATGGAGGTCTCTCCTCTATAGTGAGGAGATCTGGAATAGAGGTCTATCCTCTACAGTGAGGAGTCCTGGAATGGAGGTCTATCCTCTACAGTGAAGAGTCCTGGAATGGAGGTCTATCCTCTTCAGTGATGTGTCCTGGAATGGTGGTCAATTCTCTATAGTGAGGAGTCCTAGAATGGAAGTCTATCCTCTATAGTGAGGAGTCCTGGAATGGAGGTCTATCCTCTATATATTGATGAGTGCTGGAATGGAGGTCTATCCTCTATAGTGAAGAGTCTTGGAATGGAGGTCTATCCTCTATAGTGGTGAGTCCTGGAATGGAGGTCTATCCTCTTCAGTGATGAGTCCTGGAATGGAGGTCTATCCTCTTCAGTGATGAGTCCTGGAATGGAGGTCTATCCTCTATAGTGAAGAGTCTTGGAATGGAGGTCTATCTTCTACAGTGATAAATCCTGGAATGGAGGTCTATCCTCTATAGAGAGGAGTCCTGGAATGGAGGTCTATCCTCTATAGTGAGGAGTCCTGGAATGGAGGTCTATCCTCTATAGTGAGGAGATCTGGAATGGAGGTCTATCCTCTACAGTGAGGAGTCCTGGAATGGAGGTCTATCCTCTACAGTGATGAGTCCTGGAATGGAGGTCTATCCTCTACAGTGATGAGTCCTGGAATGGAGGTCTATCCTCTACAGTGATGAGTCCTGGAATGGAGGTCTATCCTCTTCAGTGATGAGTCCTAGAATGGAGGTCTATCCTCTATAGTGAGGAGTCCTGGAATGGAGGTCTATCCTCTTCAGTGATGTGTCCTGGAATGGTGGTCAATCCTCTATAGTGAGGAGTCCTAGAATGGAGGTCTATCCTCTATAGTGAGGAGTCCTGGAATGAAGGTCTATCTTCTACAGTGATGAGTCCTGGAATGGAGGTCTATCCTCTATAGTGAGGAGTCCTGGAATGGAGGTCTATCCTCTACAGTGATGAGTCCTGGAATGGAGGTCTATCCTCTATAGTGAGGAGTCCTGGAATGAAGGTCTATCTTCTACAGTGATGAGTCCTGGAATGGAGGTCTATCCTCTATAGAGAGGAGTCCTGGAATGGAGGTCTATCCTCTATAGTGAGGAGTCCTGGAATGGAGGTCTATCCTCTACAGTGAAGAGTCCTGGAATAGAGGTCTATCCTCTATAGTGATGAGTGCTGGAATGGAGGTCTATCCTCTTCAGTGATGAGTCCTGGAATGGAGGTCTATCCTCTACAGTGAGGTGTCCTGGAATGGAGGTCTATCCTCTACAGTGATGTGTCCTGGAAATGCTCTTCAGTGATGGGTCCTGGAATGGAGGTCAATCCTCTATAGTGAGGAGTCCTGGAATGGAGGTCTATCCTCTACAGTGATGAGTCCTGGAATGGAGGTCTATCCTCTTCAGTGATGTGTCCTGGAATGATGGTCAATCCTCTATAGTGAGGAGTCCTAGAATGGAGGTCTATCCTCTATAGTGATGAGTCCTGGAATGGAAGTCTATCCTCTATAGTGAGGAGTCCTGGAATGGAGGTCTCTCCTCTATAGTGAGGAGATCTGGAATAGAGGTCTATCCTCTACAGTGAGGAGTCCTGGAATGGAGGTCTATCCTCTACAGTGAAGAGTCCTGGAATGGAGGTCTATCCTCTTCAGTGATGTGTCCTGGAATGGTGGTCAATTCTCTATAGTGAGGAGTCCTAGAATGGAAGTCTATCCTCTATAGTGAGGAGTCCTGGAATGGAGGTCTCTCCTCTATAGTGAGGAGATCTGGAATAGAGGTCTATCCTCTACAGTGAGGAGTCCTGGAATGGAGGTCTATCCTCTACAGTGAAGAGTCCTGGAATGGAGGTCTATCCTCTTCAGTGATGTGTCCTGGAATGGTGGTCAATCCTCTATAGTGAGGAGTCCTAGAATGGAGGTCTATCCTCTATAGTGATGAGTCCTGGAATGGAGGTCTATCCTCTATAGTGATGAGTCCTGGAATGGAGGTCTATCCTCTATATAGTGATGAGTGCTGGAATGGAGGTCTATCCTCTTCAGTGATGAGTCCTGGAATGGAGGTCTATCCTCTACAGTGATGAGTCCTGGAATGGAGGTCTATCCTCTATATAGTGATGAGTCCTGGAATGGAGGTCTATCCACTTCAGTGATGAGTCCTGGAATGGAGGTCTATCCTCTATAGTGAGGAGTCCTGGAATGGAGGTCTATCTTCTACAGTGATGAGTCCTGGAATGGAGGTCTATCCTCTATAGAGAGAAGTCCTGGAATGGAGGTCTATCCTCTATAGTGAGGAGATCTGGAATAGAGGTCTATCCTCTACAGTGAGGAGTCCTGGAATGGAGGTCTATCCTCTATAGTGAGGAGTCCTGGAATGGAGGTCTATCCTCTACAGTGATGAGTCCTGGAATGGAGGTCTATCCTCTATAGTGGTGAGTCCTGGAATGGAGGTCTATCCTCTATAGTGAGGAGTCCTGGAATGGAGCTCCATCCTCTATAGTGAGAAGATCTGGAATGGAGGTCTATCCTCTACAGTGAGGAGTCCTGGAATGGAGGTCTATCCTCTATAGTGAGGAGTCCTGGAATGGAGGTCTATCCTCTATAGTGATGTGTCCTGGAATGGAGGTCTATCTTCTACAGTGATGAGTCCTGGAATGGAGGTCTATCCTCTATAGTGGTGAGTCCTGGAATGGAGGTCTATCCTCGTCAGTGATGAGTCCTAGAATGGAGGTCTATCCTCTACAGTGATGAGTCCTGGAATGGAGGTCTATCCTCTATAGAGAGGAGTCCTGGAATGGAGGTCTATCCTCTATAATGAGGAGTCCTGGAATGGAGGTCTATCCTCTACAGTGATGAGTCCTGGAATGGAGGTCTATCCTCTATATATTGATGAGTGCTGGAATGGAGGTCTATCCTCTTCTGTGATGAGTCCTGGAATGGAGGTCTATCCTCTATAGTGAAGAGTCTTGGAATGGAGGTCTATCTTCTACAGTGATAAATCCTGGAATGGAGGTCTATCCTCTATAGAGAGGAGTCCTGGAATGGAGGTCTATCCTCTATAGTGAGGAGTCCTGGAATGGAGGTCTATCCTCTATAGTGAGGAGATCTGGAATGGAGGTCTATCCTCTACAGTGAGGAGTCCTGGAATGGAGGTCTATCCTCTACAGTGATGAGTCCTGGAATGGAGGTCTATCCTCTACAGTGATGAGTCCTGGAATGGAGGTCTATCCTCTACAGTGATGAGTCCTGGAATGGAGGTCTATCCTCTTCAGTGATGAGTCCTAGAATGGAGGTCTATCCTCTATAGTGAGGAGTCCTGGAATGGAGGTCTATCCTCTTCTGTGATGTGTCCTGGAATGGTGGTCAATCCTCTATAGTGAGGAGTCCTAGAATGGAGGTCTATCCTCTATAGTGATGAGTCCTGGAATGGAGGTCTATCCTCTATAGTGAGGAGTCCTGGAATGGAGGTCTATCCTCTTCAGTGATGTGTCCTGGAATGGTGGTCAATCCTCTATAGTGAGGAGTCCTAGAATGGAGGTCTATCTTCTATAGTGATGAGTCCTGGAATGGAGGTCTATCCTCCTCTGTGATGAGTCCTGGAATGGAGGTCTATCCTCTACAGTGATGAGTCCTGGAATGGAGGGCTATCCCCTATATAGTGATGAGTGCTGGAATGGAGGTCTATCCTCTTCAGTGATGAGTCCTGGAATGGAGGTCTATCCTCCTCTGTGATGAGTCCTGGAATGGAGGTCTATCCTCTACAGTGATGAGTCCTGGAATGGAGGTCTATCCTCTATATAGTGATGAGTGCTGGAATGGAGGTCTATCCTCTTCAGTGATGAGTCCTGGAATAGAGGTCTATCCTCTATAGTGAGGAGTCCTGGAATGGAGGTCTATCTTCTACAGTGATGAGTCCTGGAATGGAGGTCTATGCTCTATAGAGAGGAGTCCTGGAATGGAGGTCTATCCTCTATAGTGAGGAGATCTGGAATGGAGGTCTATCCTCTTCAGTGAGGAGTCCTGGAATGGAGGTCTATCCTCTATAGTGAGGAGTCCTGGAATGGAGGTCTATCCTCTATCGTGATGTGTCCTGGAATGGAGGTCTATCTTCTACAGTGATGAGTCCTGGAATGGAGGTCTATCCTCTATCTATAGTGGTGAGTCCTGGAATGGAGCTCTATCCTCTATAGTGAGGAGATCTGGAATGGAGGTCTATCCTCTACAGTGAGGAGTCCTAGAATGGAGGTCTATCCTCTATAGTGAGGAGTCCTGGAATGGAGGTCTATCCTCTATAGTGATGTGTCTTGGAATGGAGGTCTATTCTCTATAGTGGTGAGTCCTGGAATGGAGGTCTATCCTCTTCAGTGATGAGTCCTAGAATGGAGGTCTATCCTCTATAGTGAGGAGTCCTGGAATGGAGGTCTATCCTCTATAGTGAGGAGATCTGGAATGGAGGTCTATCCTCTACGGTGAGGAGTCCTGGAATGGAGGTCTATCCTCTACAGTGATGAGTCCTGGAATGGAGGTCTATCCTCTATAGTGGTGAGTGCTGGAATGGAGGTCTATCCTCTTCAGTGATGAGTCCTGGAATGGAGGTCTATCCTCTATAGTGAGGAGTCCTGGAATGGAGGTCTATCTTCTACAGTGATGAGTCCTGGAATGGAGGTCTATCCTCTATAGTGGTGAGTCCTGGAATGGAGGTCTATCTTCTACAGTGATGAGTCCTAGAATGGAGGTCTATCCTCTATAGTGATGTGTCCTGGAATGGAGGTCTATGCTCTATAGTGATGTGTCCTGGAATGGAGGTCTATCCTCTTCAGTGATGAGTCCTAGAATGGAGGTCTATCCTCTATAGTGAGGAGTCCTGGAATGGAGGTCTATCCTCTATAGAGAGGAGTCCTGGAATGGAGGTCTATCCTCTATAGTGAGGAGTCCTGGAATGGAGGTCTATCCTCTACAGTGATGAGTCCTGGAATGGAGGTCTATCCTCTATAGTGATGAGTGCTGGAATGGAGGTCTATCCTCTTCAGTGATGAGTCCTGGAATGGAGGTCTATCCTCTACAGTGATGAGTCCTGGAATGGAGGTCTATCCTCTTCAGTGATGTGTCTTGGAATGGTGGTCAATCCTCTATAGTGGTGAGTCCTGGAATGGAGGTCTATCCTCTACAGTGAGGAGTCCTGGAATGGAGGTCTATCCTCTATAGTGAGGAGTCCTGGAATGGAGGTCTATCCTCTATAGTGATGTGTTTCATATACACCCTTCATCTGCCCCCAGATTCATGTCCCCCCATCTGTGCGCCCAGATTCATGTCCCCTCCATCTCTGCTCCCAGATTCATGTCCCTCCATCTTTGACCCCAGTTTCATGTCCCCACATCTCTGACCCCAGATTCATGTCCCCCATCTCTTCCCCCAGATTCATGTCCCCCCATCTCTGCCCCCAGATTCATGCCCCCCATCTCTGCCCCCAGATTCATGTCCTCTCCATCTCTGCCCCCAGATTCATGTCCCCCTTCCATCTCTGCCCCCAGATTCATGTCCCCCCATCTCTGCCCCCAGATTCATGTCCCCTCCATCTCTGCTCCCAGATTCATGTCCCTCCATCTCTGCCCCCAGATTCATGTCCCCTCCATCTCTGCCCCCAGATTCATGTCCCTCCATCTCTGCCCCCAGATTCATGTCCTCTCCATCTCTGCCCCCAGATTCATGTCCCCACATCTCTGCTCCCAGATTCATATCCCACATCTCTGCCCCCAGATTCATGTCCCCTCCTTCATCTGCCCCCAGATTCACGTTCCACCTCCACAGTAAACTTACCTTCTCCTCCGCTCCCTCGCCGCTCTCTGCACGCCTCTCTTGCTGACACATGCGGCTGAAGCGAGGAGCTGACCTGTTGGTATGTGTTCAACTCAGATCGGCGTCCTCTGGATGCAGATCTGAGTTGAAATCGGGACATACCTCCCTCCAACCGGGACCCCGGGACATGTCATCCAAATCGTGAATGTCCCGCGGAAATCAGGACGGTTGGGAGGTACGGGTGTTGCACTTTCCCTTATCAACAATAATAAGCCTCACAAACCCCCTTAAAGATGTTATGACATGAAAAAATGTCTCCTCTATCAACAGGATGAGAGATAAATTACTGATCAATTGGGGTCTGATCACAAACCCCCACCAGTCCTGAGACAAGAGGTAGCGGGGGGGGGGGGGGGGGCATTTCCATCCACCAGAAGGTTTAGTCGTCTTCACAGTGGAGGTGAACCCCCTCCCACAACATGAGTGGGGATGACAGTGGTCAGACCACCACTAATAAGCAGTGTATCCTCTATCCATGAGACCCCCCCCCCCAGCAGGAATGGATAGGCCACAGATTCATCTGCACAATGGACAGATCTGAGATCGGCCTTCTACATTGCAGCTGTAGGTCCAGGGGAAATAATTCACTGCAAGTAGGTTCTGTGTAGACCCAGCCTGGCTTTATGTGCTACCAGGGGTGTACCTACCCCTTTCGCCGCCTGAGGCGAACTACAGAAAGCCCCCCCCCCTGGAGAAGGGGGCGGAGTGAAGGGGCGTGGCACAGAAAAGGGGTGGAGTGGAGCAAGGGTGGGGCTTAGCGCCGTTCGCAGGCAGAGAGCAGACACGGAGAAGATCTGCTCTCTGCCTGAGCGTGAGGGGAGGCTGCTGGTGCAGCGCTGCTCCAGTGGCCTCCAAAAACCACCTCTCGGTGCTAAGTCAGTCCAGGACAGCTTGTCCTGGACTGGTTCAGATAATCAAAAATGCCGCCCTCCCTGGGGCCCTGACATAGCGCCGCCTGAAGCGCTCGCTTCAGGTCGCCTCATGGGAGGTGCGGCACTGTGCTACCTCCAGGTTGTGTGCATCTGGACTCTGGGGTACACCACTTATAACAGAGGACATAGCACTGTCCATATATACAGGACAGGAGAAGTGGTACTGTGCAGTGTCCATATATACAGGACAGGAGAAGTGGTACTGTGCAGTGTCCATATATACAAGAGAAGTGGTACTGTGCAGTGTCCATATATACAGGACAAGAGAAGTGGTACTGTGCAGTGTCCATATATACAGGACAGGAGAAGTGGTACTGTGCAGTGTCCATATATATACAGGACAGGAGAAGTGGTACTGTGCAGTGTCCATATATACAGGACAGGAGAAGTGGTACTGTGCAGTGTCCATATATACAGGACAGGAGAAGTGGTACTGTGCAGTGTCCATATATACAAGAGAAGTGGTACTGTGCAGTGTCCATATATACAGGACAAGAGAAGTGGTACTGTGCAGTGTCCATATATACAGGACAGGAGAAGTGGTACTGTGCAGTGTCCATATATATACAGGACAGGAGAAGTGGTACTGTGCAGTGTCCATATATACAGGACAGGAGAAGTGGTACTGTGCAGTGTCCATATATACAGGACAGGAGAAGTGGTACTGTGTAGTGTCCATATATACAGGACAGGAGAAGTGGTACTGTGCAGTGTCCATATATACAGGACAAGAGAAGTGGTACTGTATAGTGTCCATATATACAGGACAGGAGAAGTGGTACTGTGCAGTGTCCATATATACAGGACAGGAGAAGTGGTACTGTGCAGTGTCCATATATACAGGACAGGAGAAGTGGTACTGTGCAGTGTCCATATATACAGGACAGGAGAAGTGGTACTGTGCAGTGTCCATATATACAGGACAGGAGAAGTGGTACTGTGCAGTGTCCATATATACAGGAGAAGAGAAGTGGTACTGTGCACTGTCCATATATACAGGACAGGAGAAGTGGTACTGTGCAGTGTCCATATATACAAGAGAAGTGGTACTGTGCAGTGTCCATATATACAGGACAAGAGAAGTGGTACTGTGCAGTGTCCATATATACAGGATAGAAGTGGTACTGTGCACTGTCCATATATACAGGACAGGAGAAGTGGTACTGTGCAGTGTCCATATATACAGGACAGGAGAAGTGGTACTGTGCAGTGTCTATATATACAGGACAAGAGAAGTGGTACTGTGCAGTGTCCATATATACAGGACAGGAGAAGTGGTACTGTGCAGTGTCAGGATATACAGGACAGGAGAAGTGGTACTGTGCAGTGTCAGGATATACAGGACAGGAGAAGTGATACTGTGCAGTGTCCATATATACAGGACAGGAGAAGTGGTACTGTGCAGTGTCCATATATACAGGACAGGAGAAGTGGTACTGTGCAGTGTCCATATATACAAGAGAAGTGGTACTGTGCAGTGTCCATATATACAGGACAAGAGAAGTGGTACTGTGCAGTGTCCATATATACAGGACAGGAGAAGTGGTACTGTGCAGTGTCCATATATATACAGGACAGGAGAAGTGGTACTGTGCAGTGTCCATATATACAGGACAGGAGAAGTGGTACTGTGCAGTGTCCATATATACAGGACAGGAGAAGTGGTACTGTGTAGTGTCCATATATACAGGACAGGAGAAGTGGTACTGTGCAGTGTCCATATATACAGGACAAGAGAAGTGGTACTGTATAGTGTCCATATATACAGGACAGGAGAAGTGGTACTGTGCAGTGTCCATATATACAGGACAGGAGAAGTGGTACTGTGCAGTGTCCATATATACAGGACAGGAGAAGTGGTACTGTGCAGTGTCCATATATACAGGACAGGAGAAGTGGTACTGTGCAGTGTCCATATATACAGGACAGGAGAAGTGGTACTGTGCAGTGTCCATATATACAGGAGAAGAGAAGTGGTACTGTGCACTGTCCATATATACAGGACAGGAGAAGTGGTACTGTGCAGTGTCCATATATACAAGAGAAGTGGTACTGTGCAGTGTCCATATATACAGGACAAGAGAAGTGGTACTGTGCAGTGTCCATATATACAGGATAGAAGTGGTACTGTGCACTGTCCATATATACAGGACAGGAGAAGTGGTACTGTGCAGTGTCCATATATACAGGACAGGAGAAGTGGTACTGTGCAGTGTCTATATATACAGGACAAGAGAAGTGGTACTGTGCAGTGTCCATATATACAGGACAGGAGAAGTGGTACTGTGCAGTGTCAGGATATACAGGACAGGAGAAGTGGTACTGTGCAGTGTCAGGATATACAGGACAGGAGAAGTGGTACTGTGCAGTGTCCATATATACAGGAGAAGTGGTACTGTGCAGTGTCCATATATACAGGAGAAGTGGTACTGTGCAGTGTCCATATATACAGGACAGGAGAAGTGGTACTGTGCAGTGTCCATATATACAGGACAGGAAAAGTGGTACTGTGCAGTGTCCATATATACAGGACAGGAGAAGTGGTACTGTGCAGTGTCCATATATACAGAACAGGAGAAGTGGTACTGTGCAGTGTCCATATATACAGGACAGGAAAAGTGGTACTGTGCAGTGTCCATATATACAGGACAGGAGAAGTGGTACTGTGCAGTGTCCTTATATACAGGACAGGAGAAGTGGTACTGTGCAGTGTCCATATATACAGGACAGGAGAAGTGGTACTGTGCAGTGTCCATATATACAGGACAGGAGAAGTAGTACTGTGCAGTGTCCATATATACAGGACAGGAGAAGTGGTACTGTGCAGTGTCCATATATACAGAACAGGAGAAGTGGTACTGTGCAGTGTCCATATATACAGAACAGGAGAAGTGGTACTGTGCAGTGTCCATATATACAGGACAGGAGAAGTGGTACTGTGCAGTGTCCATATATACAAGACAGGAGAAGTGGTACTGTGCAGTGTCCATATATACAGGAGAAGAGAAGTGGTACTGTGCAGTGTCCATATATACAGGACAGGAGAAGTGGTACTGTGCAGTGTCCATATATACAGGACAAGAGAAGTGGTACTGTGCAGTGTCCATATATACAGGACAGGAGAAGTGGTACTGTGCAGTGTCCATATATACAGGAGAAGAGAAGTGGTACTGTGCAGTGTCCATATATACAGGACAGGAGAAGTGGTACTGTGCACTGTCCATATATACAGGACAGGAGAAGTGGTACTGTGCAGTGTCCATATATACAGGACAAGAGAAGTGGTACTGTGCAGTGTCCATATATACAGGACAAGAGAAGTGGTACTGTGCAGTGTCCATATATACAGGATAGGAGAAGTGGTACTGTGCAGTGTCCATATATACAGGACAGGAGAAGTGGTACTGTGCACTGTCCATATATACAGGACAGGAGAAGTGGTACTGTGCAGTGTCCATATATACAGGACAGGAGAAGTGGTACTGTGCAGTGTCCATATATACAGGACAGGAGTAGTGGTACTGTGCACTGTCCATATATACAGGACGGGAGAAGTGGTACTGTGCAGTGTCCATATATACAGGACAGGAGAAGTGGTACTGTGCAGTGTACATATATACAGGACAGGAGAAGTGGTACTGTGCAGTGTCCATATATACAGGACAGGAGTAGTGGTACTGTGCAGTGTTCATATATACAGGAGAAGAGAAGTGGTACTGTGCAGTGTCCATATATATAGGAGAAGAGAAGTGGTACTGTGCAGTGTCCGTATATACAGGACAGGAGAAGTGGTACTGTGCAGTGTCCATATATACAGGACAAGAGAAGTGGTACTGTGCAGTGTCCATATATACAGGACAGGAGAAGTGGTACTGTGCAGTGTCCATATATACAGGACAGGAGAAGTGGTACTGTGCAGTGTCCATATATACAGGACAGGAGAAGTGGAACTGTGCAGTGTCCATATATACAGGACAGGAGAAGTGGTACTGTGCAGTGTCCATATATACAGGATAGGAGAAGTGGTACTGTGCACTGTCCATATATACAGGACAGGAGAAGTGGTACTGTGCAGTGTCCATATATACAGGATAGGAGAAGTGGTACTGTGCACTGTCCATATATACAGGACAGGAGAAGTGGTACTGTGCAGTGTCCATATATACAGGACAGGAGTAGTGGTACTGTGCACTGTCCATATATACAGGACGGGAGAAGTGGTACTGTGCAGTGTCCATATATACAGGACAGGAGTAGTGGTACTGTGCACTGTCCATATATACAGGACGGGAGAAGTGGAACTGTGCAGTGTCCATATATACAGGACAGGAGAAGTGGTACTGTGCAGTGTCCATATATACAGGATAGGAGAAGTGGTACTGTGCACTGTCCATATATACAGGACAGGAGAAGTGGTACTGTGCACTGTCCATATATACAGGACAGGAGAAGTGGTACTGTGCAGTGTCCATATATACAGGACAGGAGAAGTGGTACTGTGCAGTGTCCATATATACAGGACAGGAGTAGTGGTACTGTGCACTGTCCATATATACAGGACGGGAGAAGTGGTACTGTGCAGTGTCCATATATACAGGACAGGAGAAGTGGTACTGTGCAGTGTCCATATATACAGGACAGGAGAAGTGGTACTGTGCAGTGTCCATATATACAGGACAGGAGTAGTGGTACTGTGCAGTGTTCATATATACAGGAGAAGAGAAGTGGTACTGTGCAGTGTCCATATATATAGGAGAAGAGAAGTGGTACTGTGCAGTGTCCGTATATACAGGACAGGAGAAGTGGTACTGTGCAGTGTCCATATATACAGGACAAGAGAAGTGGTACTGTGCAGTATCCGTATATACAGGACAGGAGAAGTGGTACTGTGCAGTGTCCATATATACAGGACAGGAGAAGTGGTACTGTGCAGTGTCCATATATACAGGACAGGAGAAGTGGTACTGTGCAGTGTCCATATATACAGGACAGGAGAAGTGGTACTGTGCAGTGTCCATATATACAGGACAGGAGAAGTGGAACTGTGCAGTGTCCATATATACAGGACAGGAGAAGTGGTACTGTGCAGTGTCCATATATACAGGATAGGAGAAGTGGTACTGTGCACTGTCCATATATACAGGACAGGAGAAGTGGTACTGTGCAGTGTCCATATATACAGGATAGGAGAAGTGGTACTGTGCACTGTCCATATATACAGGACAAGAGAAGTGGTACTGTGCAGTGTCCATATATACAGGACAGGAGAAGTGGTACTGTGCAGTGTCCATATATACAGGATAGGAGAAGTGGTACTGTGCACTGTCCATATATACAGGACAGGAGAAGTGGTACTGTGCAGTGTCCATATATACAGGACAAGAGAAGTGGTACTGTGCAGTGTCCATATATACAGGACAGGAGAAGTGGTACTGTGCAGTGTCCATATATACAGGACAGGAGAAGTGGTACTGTGCAGTGTCCATATATACAGGACAGGAGAAGTGGTACTGTGCAGTGTCCATATATACAGGACAGGAGAAGTGGTACTGTGCAGTGTCCATATATATACAGGACAGGAGAAGTGGTACTGTGCAGTGTCCATATATACAGGACAGGAGAAGTGGTACTGTGCAGTGTCCATATATACAGGACAGGAGAAGTGGTACTGTGCAGTGTCCATATATACAAGAGAAGTGGTACTGTGCAGTGTCCATATATACAGGACAAGAGAAGTGGTACTGTGCAGTGTCCATATATACAGGACAGGAGAAGTGGTACTGTGCAGTGTCCATATATATACAGGACAGGAGAAGTGGTACTGTGCAGTGTCCATATATACAGGACAGGAGAAGTGGTACTGTGCAGTGTCCATATATACAGGACAGGAGAAGTGGTACTGTGTAGTGTCCATATATACAGGACAGGAGAAGTGGTACTGTGCAGTGTCCATATATACAGGACAAGAGAAGTGGTACTGTATAGTGTCCATATATACAGGACAGGAGAAGTGGTACTGTGCAGTGTCCATATATACAGGACAGGAGAAGTGGTACTGTGCAGTGTCCATATATACAGGACAGGAGAAGTGGTACTGTGCAGTGTCCATATATACAGGACAGGAGAAGTGGTACTGTGCAGTGTCCATATATACAGGACAGGAGAAGTGGTACTGTGCAGTGTCCATATATACAGGACAGGAGAAGTGGTACTGTGCAGTGTCCATATATACAGGAGAAGAGAAGTGGTACTGTGCACTGTCCATATATACAGGACAGGAGAAGTGGTACTGTGCAGTGTCCATATATACAAGAGAAGTGGTACTGTGCAGTGTCCATATATACAGGACAAGAGAAGTGGTACTGTGCAGTGTCCATATATACAGGATAGAAGTGGTACTGTGCACTGTCCATATATACAGGACAGGAGAAGTGGTACTGTGCAGTGTCCATATATACAGGACAGGAGAAGTGGTACTGTGCAGTGTCCATATATACAGGACAGGAGAAGTGGTACTGTGCAGTGTCCATATATATACAGGACAGGAGAAGTGGTACTGTGCAGTGTCCATATATACAGGACAGGAGAAGTGGTACTGTGCAGTGTCCATATATACAGGACAGGAGAAGTGGTACTGTGTAGTGTCCATATATACAGGACAGGAGAAGTGGTACTGTGCAGTGTCCATATATACAGGACAAGAGAAGTGGTACTGTATAGTGTCCATATATACAGGACAAGAGAAGTGGTACTGTGCAGTGTCCATATATACAGGACAGGAGAAGTGGTACTGTGCAGTGTCAGGATATACAGGACAGGAGAAGTGGTACTGTGCAGTGTCAGGATATACAGGACAGGAGAAGTGGTACTGTGCAGTGTCCATATATACAGGAGAAGTGGTACTGTGCAGTGTCCATATATACAGGAGAAGTGGTACTGTGCAGTGTCCATATATACAGGACAGGAGAAGTGGTACTGTGCAGTGTCCATATATACAGGACAGGAAAAGTGGTACTGTGCAGTGTCCATATATACAGGACAGGAGAAGTGGTACTGTGCAGTGTCCATATATACAGAACAGGAGAAGTGGTAATGTGCAGTGTCCATATATACAGGACAGGAAAAGTGGTACTGTGCAGTGTCCATATATACAGGACAGGAGAAGTGGTACTGTGCAGTGTCCTTATATACAGGACAGGAGAAGTAGTACTGTGCAGTGTCCATATATACAGGACAGGAGAAGTGGTACTGTGCAGTGTCCATATATACAGAACAGGAGAAGTGGTACTGTGCAGTGTCCATATATACAGAACAGGAGAAGTGGTACTGTGCAGTGTCCATATATACAGGACAGGAGAAGTGGTACTGTGCAGTGTCCATATATACAAGACAGGAGAAGTGGTACTGTGCAGTGTCCATATATACAGGAGAAGAGAAGTGGTACTGTGCAGTGTCCATATATACAGGACAGGAGAAGTGGTACTGTGCAGTGTCCATATATACAGGACAAGAGAAGTGGTACTGTGCAGTGTCCATATATACAGGACAGGAGAAGTGGTACTGTGCAGTGTCCATATATACAGGAGAAGAGAAGTGGTACTGTGCAGTGTCCATATATACAGGACAGGAGAAGTGGTACTGTGCACTGTCCATATATACAGGACAGGAGAAGTGGTACTGTGCAGTGTCCATATATACAGGACAAGAGAAGTGGTACTGTGCAGTGTCCATATATACAGGACAAGAGAAGTGGTACTGTGCAGTGTCCATATATACAGGATAGGAGAAGTGGTACTGTGCAGTGTCCATATATACAGGACAGGAGAAGTGGTACTGTGCACTGTCCATATATACAGGACAGGAGTAGTGGTACTGTGCACTGTCCATATATACAGGACGGGAGAAGTGGTACTGTGCAGTGTCCATATATACAGGACAGGAGAAGTGGTACTGTGCAGTGTCCATATATACAGGACAGGAGAAGTGGTACTGTGCAGTGTCCATATATACAGGACAGGAGTAGTGCTACTGTGCAGTGTTCATATATACAGGAGAAGAGAAGTGGTACTGTGCAGTGTCCATATATATAGGAGAAGAGAAGTGGTACTGTGCAGTGTCCATATATACAGGACAAGAGAAGTGGTACTGTGCAGTATCCGTATATACAGGACAGGAGAAGTGGTACTGTGCAGTGTCCATATATACAGGACAGGAGAAGTGGTACTGTGCAGTGTCCATATATACAGGACAGGAGAAGTGGTACTGTGCAGTGTCCATATATACAGGACAGGAGAAGTGGTACTGTGCACTGTCCATATATACAGGACAGGAGAAGTGGTACTGTGCAGTGTCCATATATACAGGACAGGAGAAGTGGAACTGTGCAGTGTCCATATATACAGGACAGGAGAAGTGGTACTGTGCAGTGTCCATATATACAGGATAGGAGAAGTGGTACTGTGCACTGTCCATATATACAGGACAGGAGAAGTGGTACTGTGCAGTGTCCATATATACAGGATAGGAGAAGTGGTACTGTGCACTGTCCATATATACAGGACAAGAGAAGTGGTACTGTGCAGTGTCCATATATACAGGACAGGAGAAGTGGTACTGTGCAGTGTCCATATATACAGGATAGGAGAAGTGGTACTGTGCACTGTCCATATATACAGGACAGGAGAAGTGGTACTGTGCAGTGTCCATATATACAGGACAAGAGAAGTGGTACTGTGCAGTGTCCATATATACAGGACAGGAGAAGTGGTACTGTGCAGTGTCCATATATACAGGACAGGAGAAGTGGTACTGTGCAGTGTCCATATATACAGGACAGGAGAAGTGGTACTGTGCAGTGTCCATATATACAGGACAGGAGAAGTGGTACTGTGCAGTGTCCATATATATACAGGACAGGAGAAGTGGTACTGTGCAGTGTCCATATATACAGGACAGGAGAAGTGGTACTGTGCAGTGTCCATATATACAGGACAGGAGAAGTGGTACTGTGCAGTGTCCATATATACAGGACAGGAGAAGTGGTACTGTGCAGTGTCCATATATACAGGACAGGAGAAGTGGTACTGTGCAGTGTCCATATATACAGGACAGGAGAAGTGGTACTGTGCAGTGTCCATATATACAGGACAGGAGAAGTGGTACTGTGCAGTGTCCATATATACAGGAGAAGAGAAGTGGTACTGTGCACTGTCCATATATACAGGACAGGAGAAGTGGTACTGTGCAGTGTCCATATATACAAGAGAAGTGGTACTGTGCAGTGTCCATATATAAAGGACAAGAGAAGTGGTACTGTGCAGTGTCCATATATACAGGATAGAAGTGGTACTGTGCACTGTCCATATATACAGGACAGGAGAAGTGGTACTGTGCAGTGTCCATATATACAGGACAGGAGAAGTGGTACTGTGCAGTGTCCATATATACAGGACAGGAGAAGTGGTACTGTGCAGTGTCCATATATATACAGGACAGGAGAAGTGGTACTGTGCAGTGTCCATATATACAGGACAGGAGAAGTGGTACTGTGCAGTGTCCATATATACAGGACAGGAGAAGTGGTACTGTGTAGTGTCCATATATACAGGACAGGAGAAGTGGTACTGTGCAGTGTCCATATATACAGGACAAGAGAAGTGGTACTGTATAGTGTCCATATATACAGGACAAGAGAAGTGGTACTGTGCAGTGTCCATATATACAGGACAGGAGAAGTGGTACTGTGCAGTGTCAGGATATACAGGACAGGAGAAGTGGTACTGTGCAGTGTCAGGATATACAGGACAGGAGAAGTGGTACTGTGCAGTGTCTATATATACAGGACAAGAGAAGTGGTACTGTGCAGTGTCCATATATACAGGACAGGAGAAGTGGTACTGTGCAGTGTCAGGATATACAGGACAGGAGAAGTGGTACTGTGCAGTGTCAGGATATACAGGACAGGAGAAGTGGTACTGTGCAGTGTCCATATATACAGGAGAAGTGGTACTGTGCAGTGTCCATATATACAGGAGAAGTGGTACTGTGCAGTGTCCATATATACAGGACAGGAGAAGTGGTACTGTGCAGTGTCCATATATACAGGACAGGAAAAGTGGTACTGTGCAGTGTCCATATATACAGGACAGGAGAAGTGGTACTGTGCAGTGTCCATATATACAGAACAGGAGAAGTGGTACTGTGCAGTGTCCATATATACAGGACAGGAAAAGTGGTACTGTGCAGTGTCCATATATACAGGACAGGAGAAGTGGTACTGTGCAGTGTCCTTATATACAGGACAGGAGAAGTAGTACTGTGCAGTGTCCATATATACAGGACAGGAGAAGTGGTACTGTGCAGTGTCCATATATACAGAACAGGAGAAGTGGTACTGTGCAGTGTCCATATATACAGAACAGGAGAAGTGGTACTGTGCAGTGTCCATATATACAGGACAGGAGAAGTGGTACTGTGCAGTGTCCATATATACAAGACAGGAGAAGTGGTACTGTGCAGTGTCCATATATACAGGAGAAGAGAAGTGGTACTGTGCAGTGTCCATATATACAGGACAGGAGAAGTGGTACTGTGCAGTGTCCATATATACAGGACAAGAGAAGTGGTACTGTGCAGTGTCCATATATACAGGACAGGAGAAGTGGTACTGTGCAGTGTCCATATATACAGGAGAAGAGAAGTGGTACTGTGCAGTGTCCATATATACAGGACAGGAGAAGTGGTACTGTGCACTGTCCATATATACAGGACAGGAGAAGTGGTACTGTGCAGTGTCCATATATACAGGACAAGAGAAGTGGTACTGTGCAGTGTCCATATATACAGGATAGGAGAAGTGGTACTGTGCAGTGTCCATATATACAGGACAGGAGAAGTGGTACTGTGCACTGTCCATATATACAGGACAGGAGAAGTGGTACTGTGCAGTGTCCATATATACAGGACAGGAGAAGTGGTACTGTGCAGTGTCCATATATACAGGACAGGAGTAGTGGTACTGTGCACTGTCCATATATACAGGACGGGAGAAGTGGTACTGTGCAGTGTCCATATATACAGGACAGGAGAAGTGGTACTGTGCAGTGTCCATATATACAGGACAGGAGAAGTGGTACTGTGCAGTGTCCATATATACAGGACAGGAGTAGTGGTACTGTGCAGTGTTCATATATACAGGAGAAGAGAAGTGGTACTGTGCAGTGTCCATATATATAGGAGAAGAGAAGTGGTACTGTGCAGTGTCCGTATATACAGGACAGGAGAAGTGGTACTGTGCAGTGTCCATATATACAGGACAAGAGAAGTGGTACTGTGCAGTATCCGTATATACAGGACAGGAGAAGTGGTACTGTGCAGTGTCCATATATACAGGACAGGAGAAGTGGTACTGTGCAGTGTCCATATATACAGGACAGGAGAAGTGGTACTGTGCAGTGTCCATATATACAGGACAGGAAAAGTGGTACTGTGCAGTGTCCATATATACAGGACAGGAGAAGTGGTACTGTGCAGTGTCCATATATACAGGACAGGAGAAGTGGAACTGTGCAGTGTCCATATATACAGGACAGGAGAAGTGGTACTGTGCAGTGTCCATATATACAGGATAGGAGAAGTGGTACTGTGCACTGTCCATATATACAGGACAGGAGAAGTGGTACTGTGCAGTGTCCATATATACAGGATAGGAGAAGTGGTACTGTGCACTGTCCATATATACAGGACAAGAGAAGTGGTACTGTGCAGTGTCCATATATACAGGACAGGAGAAGTGGTACTGTGCAGTGTCCATATATACAGGATAGGAGAAGTGGTACTGTGCACTGTCCATATATACAGGACAGGAGAAGTGGTACTGTGCAGTGTCCATATATACAGGACAAGAGAAGTGGTACTGTGCAGTGTCCATATATACAGGACAGGAGAAGTGGTACTGTGCAGTGTCCATATATACAGGACAGGAGAAGTGGTACTGTGCAGTGTCCATATATACAGGACAGGAGAAGTGGTACTGTGCAGTGTCCATATATACAGGACAGGAGAAGTGGTACTGTGCAGTGTCCATATATATACAGGACAGGAGAAGTGGTACTGTGCAGTGTCCATATATACAGGACAGGAGAAGTGGTACTGTGCAGTGTCCATATATACAGGACAGGAGAAGTGGTACTGTGCAGTGTCCATATATACAGGACAGGAGAAGTGGTACTGTGCAGTGTCCATATATACAGGACAGGAGAAGTGGTACTGTGCAGTGTCCATATATACAGGAGAAGAGAAGTGGTACTGTGCACTGTCCATATATACAGGACAGGAGAAGTGGTACTGTGCAGTGTCCATATATACAAGAGAAGTGGTACTGTGCAGTGTCCATATATACAGGACAAGAGAAGTGGTACTGTGCAGTGTCCATATATACAGGATAGAAGTGGTACTGTGCACTGTCCATATATACAGGACAGGAGAAGTGGTACTGTGCAGTGTCCATATATACAGGACAGGAGAAGTGGTACTGTGCAGTGTCCATATATACAGGACAGGAGAAGTGGTACTGTGCAGTGTCCATATATATACAGGACAGGAGAAGTGGTACTGTGCAGTGTCCATATATACAGGACAGGAGAAGTGGTACTGTGCAGTGTCCATATATACAGGACAGGAGAAGTGGTACTGTGTAGTGTCCATATATACAGGACAGGAGAAGTGGTACTGTGCAGTGTCCATATATACAGGACAAGAGAAGTGGTACTGTATAGTGTCCATATATACAGGACAAGAGAAGTGGTACTGTGCAGTGTCCATATATACAGGACAGGAGAAGTGGTACTGTGCAGTGTCAGGATATACAGGACAGGAGAAGTGGTACTGTGCAGTGTCAGGATATACAGGACAGGAGAAGTGGTACTGTGCAGTGTCTATATATACAGGTCAAGAGAAGTGGTACTGTGCAGTGTCCATATATACAGGACAGGAGAAGTGGTACTGTGCAGTGTCAGGATATACAGGACAGGAGAAGTGGTACTGTGCAGTGTCAGGATATACAGGACAGGAGAAGTGGTACTGTGCAGTGTCCATATATACAGGAGAAGTGGTACTGTGCAGTGTCCATATATACAGGACAGGAGAAGTGGTACTGTGCAGTGTCAGGATATACAGGACAGGAGAAGTGGTACTGTGCAGTGTCAGGATATACAGGACAGGAGAAGTGGTACTGTGCAGTGTCCATATATACAGGAGAAGTGGTACTGTGCAGTGTCCATATATACAGGACAGGAGAAGTGGTACTGTGCAGTGTCCATATATACAGGACAGGAAAAGTGGTACTGTGCAGTGTCCATATATACAGGACAGGAGAAGTGGTACTGTGCAGTGTCCATATATACAAGACAGGAGAAGTGGTACTGTGCAGTGTCCATATATACAGGAGAAGAGAAGTGGTACTGTGCAGTGTCCATATATACAGGACAGGAGAAGTGGTACTGTGCAGTGTCCATATATACAGGACAAGAGAAGTGGTACTGTGCAGTGTCCATATATACAGGACAGGAGAAGTGGTACTGTGCAGTGTCCATATATACAGGAGAAGAGAAGTGGTACTGTGCAGTGTCCATATATACAGGACAGGAGAAGTGGTACTGTGCACTGTCCATATATACAGGACAGGAGAAGTGGTACTGTGCAGTGTCCATATATACAGGACAAGAGAAGTGGTACTGTGCAGTGTCCATATATACAGGACAAGAGAAGTGGTACTGTGCAGTGTCCATATATACAGGATAGGAGAAGTGGTACTGTGCAGTGTCCATATATACAGGACAGGAGAAGTGGTACTGTGCACTGTCCATATATACAGGACAGGAGAAGTGGTACTGTGCAGTGTCCATATATACAGGACAGGAGAAGTGGTACTGTGCAGTGTCCATATATACAGGACAGGAGTAGTGGTACTGTGCACTGTCCATATATACAGGACGGGAGAAGTGGTACTGTGCAGTGTCCATATATACAGGACAGGAGAAGTGGTACTGTGCAGTGTCCATATATACAGGACAGGAGAAGTGGTACTGTGCAGTGTCCATATATACAGGACAGGAGTAGTGCTACTGTGCAGTGTTCATATATACAGGAGAAGAGAAGTGGTACTGTGCAGTGTCCATATATATAGGAGAAGAGAAGTGGTACTGTGCAGTGTCCGTATATACAGGACAGGAGAAGTGGTACTGTGCAGTGTCCATATATACAGGACAAGAGAAGTGGTACTGTGCAGTATCCGTATATACAGGACAGGAGAAGTGGTACTGTGCAGTGTCCATATATACAGGACAGGAGAAGTGGTACTGTGCAGTGTCCATATATACAGGACAGGAGAAGTGGTACTGTGCAGTGTCCATATATATAGGACAGGAGAAGTGGTACTGTGCAGTGTCCATATATACAGGAGAAGAGAAGTGGTACTGTGCAGTGTCCATATATACAGGAGAAGTGGTACTGTGCAGTGTCCATATATACAGGACAGGAGAAGTGGAACTGTGCAGTGTCCATATATACAGGACAGGAGAAGTGGTACTGTGCAGTGTCCATATATACAGGATAGGAGAAGTGGTACTGTGCACTGTCCATATATACAGGACAGGAGAAGTGGTACTGTGCAGTGTCCATATATACAGGATAGGAGAAGTGGTACTGTGCACTGTCCATATATACAGGACAAGAGAAGTGGTACTGTGCAGTGTCCATATATACAGGACAGGAGAAGTGGTACTGTGCAGTGTCCATATATACAGGATAGGAGAAGTGGTACTGTGCACTGTCCATATATACAGGACAGGAGAAGTGGTACTGTGCAGTGTCCATATATACAGGACAAGAGAAGTGGTACTGTGCAGTGTCCATATATACAGGACAGGAGAAGTGGTACTGTGCAGTGTCCATATATACAGGACAGGAGAAGTGGTACTGTGCAGTGTCCATATATACAGGACAGGAGAAGTGGTACTGTGCAGTGTCCATATATACAGGACAGGAGAAGTGGTACTGTGCAGTGTCCATATATACAGGACAGGAGAAGTGGTACTGTGCAGTGTCCATATATACAGGACAGGAGAAGTGGTACTGTGCAGTGTCCATATATACAGGACAGGAGAAGTGGTACTGTGCAGTGTCCATATATACAGGACAGGAGAAGTGGTACTGTGCAGTGTCCATATATACAGGAGAAGAGAAGTGGTACTGTGCACTGTCCATATATACAGGACAGGAGAAGTGGTACTGTGCAGTGTCCATATATACAAGAGAAGTGGTACTGTGCAGTGTCCATATATACAGGACAAGAGAAGTGGTACTGTGCAGTGTCCATATATACAGGATAGAAGTGGTACTGTGCACTGTCCATATATACAGGACAGGAGAAGTGGTACTGTGCAGTGTCCATATATACAGGACAGGAGAAGTGGTACTGTGCAGTGTCCATATATACAGGACAGGAGAAGTGGTACTGTGCAGTGTCCATATATATACAGGACAGGAGAAGTGGTACTGTGCAGTGTCCATATATACAGGACAGGAGAAGTGGTACTGTGCAGTGTCCATATATACAGGACAGGAGAAGTGGTACTGTGTAGTGTCCATATATACAGGACAGGAGAAGTGGTACTGTGCAGTGTCCATATATACAGGACAAGAGAAGTGGTACTGTATAGTGTCCATATATACAGGACAAGAGAAGTGGTACTGTGCAGTGTCCATATATACAGGACAGGAGAAGTGGTACTGTGCAGTGTCAGGATATACAGGACAGGAGAAGTGGTACTGTGCAGTGTCAGGATATACAGGACAGGAGAAGTGGTACTGTGCAGTGTCTATATATACAGGACAAGAGAAGTGGTACTGTGCAGTGTCCATATATACAGGACAGGAGAAGTGGTACTGTGCAGTGTCAGGATATACAGGACAGGAGAAGTGGTACTGTGCAGTGTCAGGATATACAGGACAGGAGAAGTGGTACTGTGCAGTGTCCATATATACAGGAGAAGTGGTACTGTGCAGTGTCCATATATACAGGAGAAGTGGTACTGTGCAGTGTCCATATATACAGGACAGGAGAAGTGGTACTGTGCAGTGTCCATATATACAGGACAGGAAAAGTGGTACTGTGCAGTGTCCATATATACAGGACAGGAGAAGTGGTACTGTGCAGTGTCCATATATACAAGACAGGAGAAGTGGTACTGTGCAGTGTCCATATATACAGGACAGGAGAAGTGGTACTGTGCACTGTCCATATATACAGGACAGGAGAAGTGGTACTGTGCAGTGTCCATATATACAAGACAGGAGAAGTGGTACTGTGCAGTGTCCATATATACAGGAGAAGAGAAGTGGTACTGTGCAGTGTCCATATATACAGGACAGGAGAAGTGGTACTGTGCAGTGTCCATATATACAGGACAAGAGAAGTGGTACTGTGCAGTGTCCATATATACAGGACAGGAGAAGTGGTACTGTGCAGTGTCCATATATACAGGAGAAGAGAAGTGGTACTGTGCAGTGTCCATATATACAGGACAGGAGAAGTGGTACTGTGCACTGTCCATATATACAGGACAGGAGAAGTGGTACTGTGCAGTGTCCATATATACAGGACAAGAGAAGTGGTACTGTGCAGTGTCCATATATACAGGACAAGAGAAGTGGTACTGTGCAGTGTCCATATATACAGGACAGGAGAAGTGGTACTGTGCACTGTCCATATATACAGGACAGGAGAAGTGGTACTGTGCAGTGTCCATATATACAGGACAGGAGAAGTGGTACTGTGCAGTGTCCATATATACAGGACAGGAGTAGTGGTACTGTGCACTGTCCATATATACAGGACGGGAGAAGTGGTACTGTGCAGTGTCCATATATACAGGACAGGAGAAGTGGTACTGTGCAGTGTCCATATATACAGGACAGGAGAAGTGGTACTGTGCAGTGTCCATATATACAGGACAGGAGAAGTGGTACTGTGCAGTGTCCATATATACAGGACAGGAGAAGTGGTACTGTGCACTGTCCATATATACAGGACGGGAGAAGTGGTACTGTGCAGTGTCCATATATACAGGACAGGAGAAGTGGTACTGTGCAGTGTCCATATATACAGGACAGGAGAAGTGGTACTGTGCAGTGTCCATATATACAGGACAGGAGAAGTGGTACTGTGCAGTGTCCATATATACAGGACAGGAGTAGTGGTACTGTGCACTGTCCATATATACAGGACGGGAGAAGTGGTACTGTGCAGTGTCCATATATACAGGACAGGAGAAGTGGTACTGTGCAGTGTCCATATATACAGGACAGGAGAAGTGGTACTGTGCAGTGTCCATATATACAGGACAGGAGTAGTGGTACTGTGCAGTGTTCATATATACAGGAGAAGAGAAGTGGTACTGTGCAGTGTCCATATATATAGGAGAAGAGAAGTGGTACTGTGCAGTGTCCGTATATACAGGACAGGAGAAGTGGTACTGTGCAGTGTCCATATATACAGGACAAGAGAAGTGGTACTGTGCAGTATCCGTATATACAGGACAGGAGAAGTGGTACTGTGCAGTGTCCATATATACAGGACAGGAGAAGTGGTACTGTGCAGTGTCCATATATACAGGACAGGAGAAGTGGTACTGTGCAGTGTCCATATATACAGGACAGGAAAAGTGGTACTGTGCAGTGTCCATATATACAGGACAGGAGAAGTGGTACTGTGCAGTGTCCATATATACAGGACAGGAGAAGTGGAACTGTGCAGTGTCCATATATACAGGACAGGAGAAGTGGTACTGTGCAGTGTCCATATATACAGGATAGGAGAAGTGGTACTGTGCACTGTCCATATATACAGGACAGGAGAAGTGGTACTGTGCAGTGTCCATATATACAGGATAGGAGAAGTGGTACTGTGCACTGTCCATATATACAGGACAAGAGAAGTGGTACTGTGCAGTGTCCATATATACAGGACAGGAGAAGTGGTACTGTGCAGTGTCCATATATACAGGACAGGAGAAGTGGTACTGTGCAGTGTCCATATATACAGGACAGGAGAAGTGGTACTGTGCAGTGTCCATATATACAGGACAGGAGAAGTGGTACTGTGCAGTGTCCATATATACAGGACAGGAGAAGTGGTACTGTGCAGTGTCCATATATACAGGACAGGAGAAGTGGTACTGTGCAGTGTCCATATATACAGGACAGGAGAAGTGGTACTGTGCAGTGTCCATATATACAAGACAGGAGAAGTGGTACTGTGCAGTGTCCATATATACAGGACAGGAGAAATGGTACTGTGCACAGTTCATATATACAGGACAGGAGAAGTGGTACTGTGCAGTGTCCATATATACAGGACAGGAGAAGTGGTACTGTGCAGTGTCCATATATACAAGACAGGAGAAGTGGTACTGTGCAGTGTCCATATATACAGGAGAAGAGAAGTGGTACTGTGCAGTGTCCATATATACAGGACAGGAGAAGTGGTACTGTGCAGTGTCCATATATACAGGACAGGAGAAGTGGTACTGTGCAGTGTCCATATATACAGGACAGGAGAAGTGGTACTGTGCAGTGTCCATATATACAGGACAAGAGAAGTGGTACTGTGCAGTGTCCATATATACAGGAGAAGAGAAGTGGTACTGTGCAGTGTCCATATATACAGGACAAGAGAAGTGGTACTGTGCAGTGTCCATATATACAGGAGAAGAGAAGTGGTACTGTGCAGTGTCCATATATACAGGACAAGAGAAGTGGTACTGTGCAGTGTCCATATACACAGGACAATAGAAGTGGTACTGTGCAGTGTCCGTATATACAGGAGAAGAGAAGTGGTACTGTGCAGTGTCCATATATACAGGACAAGAGAAGTAGTACTGTGCAGTGTCCATATATACAGGAGAAGAGAAGTGGTACTGTGCAGTGTCCATATATACAGGAGAAGAGAAGTGGTACTGTGCAGTGTCCATATATACAGGAGAAGAGAAGTGGTACTGTGCAGTGTCCATATACACAGGACAAGAGAAGTGGTACTGTGCAGTGTCCATATATAGAGGACAGGAGAAGTAGTACTGTGCACTGTCCATATATACAGGAGAAGTGGTACTGTGCAGTGTTCATATATACAGGAGAAGAGAAGTGGTACTGTGCAGTGTCCATATATACAGGAGAAGTGGTACTGTGCAGTGTCCATATATACAGGACAGGAGAAGTGGTACTGTGCAGTGTCCATATATACAGGAGAAGTGGTACTGTGCAGTGTTCATATATACAGGAGAAGAGAAGTGGTACTGTGCAGTGTCCATATATACAGGAGAAGTGGTACTGTGCAGTGTCCATATATACAGGACAGGAGAAGTGGTACTGTGCAGTGTCCATATATACAAGACAGGAGAAGTGGTACTGTGCAGTGTCCATATATACAGGACAGGAGAAATGGTACTGTGCAGTGTCCATATATACAGGACAGGAGAAGTGGTACTGTGCAGTGTCCATATATACAAGACAGGAGAAGTGGTACTGTGCAGTGTCCATATATACAGGAGAAGAGAAGTGGTACTGTGCAGTGTCCATATATACAGGACAGGAGAAGTGGTACTGTGCAGTGTCCATATATACAGGAAAGGAGAAGTGGTACTGTGCAGTGTCCATATATACAGGACAGGAGAAGTGGTACTGTGCAGTGTCCATATATACAGGAGAAGAGAAGTGGTACTGTGCAGTGTCCATATATACAGGACAAGAGAAGTGGTATTGTGCAGTGTCCATATACACAGGACAAGAGAAGTGGTACTGTGCAGTGTCCGTATATAAAGGAGAAGAGAAGTGGTACTGTGCAATGTCCATATACACAGGACAAGAGAAGTAGTACTGTGCAGTGTCCATATATACAGGAGAAGAGAAGTGGTACTGTGCAGTGTCCATATATACAGGAGAAGAGAAGTGGTACTGTGCAGTGTCCATATATAGAGGACAGGAGAAGTAGTACTGTGCACTGTCCATATATACAGGACAGGAGAAGTGGTACTGTGCAGTGTCCATATATACAGGATAGGAGAAGTGGTACTGTGCACTGTCCATGTATACAGGACAAGAGAAGTGGTACTGTGCAGTGTCCATATATACAGGACAGGAGAAGTGGTACTGTGCAGTGTTCATATATACAGGAGAAGTGGTACTGTGCAGTGTCCATATATACAGGACAAGAGAAGTGGTACTGTGCAGTGTCCATATATACAGGAGAAGTGGTACTGTGCAGTGTTCATATATACAGGAGAAGAGAAGTGGTACTGTGCAGTGTCCATATATACAGGAGAAGTGGTACTGTGCAGTGTCCATATATACAGGACAGGAGAAGTGGTACTGTGCAGTGTCCATATATACAGGACAGGAGAAGTAGTACTGTGCAGTGTCCATATATACAGGACAGGAGAAGTGGTACTGTGCAGTGTCCATATATACAAGACAGGAGAAGTGGTACTGTGCAGTGTCCATATATACAGGACAGGAGAAGTGGTACTGTGCAGTGTCCATATATACAGGACAGGAGAAGTGGTACTGTGCACTGTCCATATATACAGGACAGGAGAAGTGGTACTGTGCAGTGTCCATATATACAGGATAGGAGAAGTGGTACTGTGCAGTGTCCATATATACAGGACAAGAGAAGTGGTACTGTGCAGTGTCCATATATACAGGACAAGAGAAGTGGTACTGTGCAGTGTCCATATATACAGGACAAGAGAAGTGGTACTGTGCAGTGTCCGTATATACAGGACAGGAGAAGTGGTACTGTGCAGTGTCCATATATACAGGAGAAGAGAAGTGGTTTGGTGCAGTGTCCATATATACAGGACAGGAGAAGTGGTACTGTGCAGTGTCCATATATACAGGATAGGAGAAGTGGTACTGTGCAGTGTCCATATATACAAGACAGGAGAAGTGGTACTGTGCAGTGTCCATATATACAAGACAGGAGAAGTGGTACTGTGCAGTGTCCATATATACAGGAGAAGAGAAGTGGTACTGTGCAGTGTCCATATATACAGGACAGGAGAAGTGGTACTGTGCAGTGTCCATATATACAGGACAGGAGAAGTGGTACTGTGCAGTGTCCATATATACAAGACAGGAGAAGTGGTACTGTGCAGTGTCCATATATACAGGAGAAGAGAAGTGGTACTGTGCACTGTCCATATATACAGGACAGGAGAAGTGGTACTGTGCAGTGTCCATATATACAGGACAGGAGAAGTGGTACTGTGCAGTATCCATATATACAGGACAGGAGAAGTGGTACTGTGCAGTGTCCATATATACAGGAGAAGAGAAGTGGTACTGTACAGTGTCCATATATACAGGACAGGAGAAGTGGTACTGTGCAGTGTCCATATATACAGGACAGGAGAAGTGGTACTGTACAGTGTCCATATATACAGGACAGGAGAAGTGGTACTGTGCAGTGTCCATATACACAGGAGAAGAGAAGTGGTACTGTGCAGTGTCCATATATACAGGACAGGAGAAGTGGTACTGTGCAGTGTCCATATATACAGGACAGGAGAAGTGGTACTGTGCAGTGTCCATATATACAGGACAAGAGAAGTGGTACTGTGCAGTGTCCATATATACAGGACAAGAGAAGTGGTACTGTGCAGTGTCCATATATACAGGACAAGAGAAGTGGTACTGTGCAGTGTCCATATACACAGGACAAGAGAAGTGGAACTGTGCAGTGTCCGTATATACAGGAGAAGAGAAGTGGTACTGTGCAGTGTCCATATATACAGGACAAGAGAAGTAGTACTGTGCAGTGTCCATATATACAGGAGAAGAGAAGTGGTACTGTGCAGTGTCCATATATACAGGAGAAGAGAAGTGGTACTGTGCAGTGTCCATATATACAGGAGAAGAGTAGTGGTACTGTGCAGTGTCCATATACACAGGACAAGAGAAGTGGTACTGTGCAGTGTCCATATATAGAGGACAGGAGAAGTAGTACTGTGCACTGTCCATATATACAGGACAGGAGAAGTGGTACTGTGCAGTGTCCATATATACAGGATAGGAGAAGTGGTACTGTGCACTGTCCATATATACAGGACAAGAGAAGTGGTACTGTGCAGTGTCCATATATACAGGACAGAAGAAGTGGTACTGTGCAGTGTCCATATATACAGGAGAAGTGGTACTGTGCAGTGTTCATATATACAGGAGAAGAGAAGTGGTACTGTGCAGTGTCCATATATACAGGACAGGAGAAGTGGTACTGTGCAGTGTTCATATATACAGGAGAAGAGAAGTGGTACTGTGCAGTGTCCATATATATAGGACAAAAGAAGTGGTACTGTGCAGTGTCCGTATATACAGGACAGGAGAAGTGGTACTGTGCAGTGTCCATATATACAGGAGAAGAGAAGTGGTACTGTGCAGTGTCCATATATACAGGAGAAGAGAAGTGGTACTGTGCAGTGTATATATATACAGGACAGAAGAAGTAGTACTGTGCAGTGTCCATATATACAGGACAGGAGAAGTGGTACAGTGCAGTGTCCATATATACAGGACAGGAGAAGTGGTACTGTGCAGTGTCCATATATACAAGACAGGAGAAGTGGTACTGTGCAGTGTCCATATATACAGGACAGGAGAAGTGGTACTGTGCAGTGTCCATATATACAAGACAGGAGAAGTGGTACTGTGCAGTGTCCATATATACAGGACAGGAGAAGTGGTACTGTGCAGTGTCCATATATACAGGACAGGAGTAGTGGTACTGTGCAGTGTTCATATATACAGGAGAAGAGAAGTGGTACTGTGCAGTGTCCATATATATAGGAGAAGAGAAGTGGTACTGTGCAGTGTCCGTATATACAGGACAGGAGAAGTGGTACTGTGCAGTGTCCATATATACAGGACAAGAGAAGTGGTACTGTGCAGTATCCGTATATACAGGACAGGAGAAGTGGTACTGTGCAGTGTCCATATATACAGGACAGGAGAAGTGGTACTGTGCAGTGTCCATATATACAGGACAGGAGAAGTGGTACTGTGCAGTGTCCATATATACAGGACAGGAAAAGTGGTACTGTGCAGTGTCCATATATACAGGACAGGAGAAGTGGTACTGTGCAGTGTCCATATATACAGGACAGGAGAAGTGGAACTGTGCAGTGTCCATATATACAGGACAGGAGAAGTGGTACTGTGCAGTGTCCATATATACAGGATAGGAGAAGTGGTACTGTGCACTGTCCATATATACAGGACAGGAGAAGTGGTACTGTGCAGTGTCCATATATACAGGATAGGAGAAGTGGTACTGTGCACTGTCCATATATACAGGACAAGAGAAGTGGTACTGTGCAGTGTCCATATATACAGGACAGGAGAAGTGGTACTGTGCAGTGTCCATATATACAGGATAGGAGAAGTGGTACTGTGCACTGTCCATATATACAGGACAGGAGACGTGGTACTGTGCAGTGTCCATATATACAGGACAAGAGAAGTGGTACTGTGCAGTGTCCATATATACAGGACAGGAGAAGTGGTACTGTGCAGTGTCCATATATACAGGACAGGAGAAGTGGTACTGTGCAGTGTCCATATATACAGGACAGGAGAAGTGGTACTGTGCAGTGTCCATATATACAGGACAGGAGAAGTGGTACTGTGCAGTGTCCATATATACAGGACAGGAGAAGTGGTACTGTGCAGTGTCCATATATACAGGACAGGAGAAGTGGTACTGTGCAGTGTCCATATATACAGGACAGGAGAAGTGGTACTGTGCAGTGTCCATATATACAAGACAGGAGAAGTGGTACTGTGCAGTGTCCATATATACAGGACAGGAGAAATGGTACTGTGCACAGTTCATATATACAGGACAGGAGAAGTGGTACTGTGCAGTGTCCATATATACAGGACAGGAGAAGTGGTACTGTGCAGTGTCCATATATACAAGACAGGAGAAGTGGTACTGTGCAGTGTCCATATATACAGGAGAAGAGAAGTGGTACTGTGCAGTGTCCATATATACAGGACAGGAGAAGTGGTACTGTGCAGTGTCCATATATACAGGACAGGAGAAGTGGTACTGTGCAGTGTCCATATATACAGGACAGGAGAAGTGGTACTGTGCAGTGTCCATATATACAGGACAAGAGAAGTGGTACTGTGCAGTGTCCATATATACAGGAGAAGAGAAGTGGTACTGTGCAGTGTCCATATATACAGGACAAGAGAAGTGGTACTGTGCAGTGTCCATATATACAGGAGAAGAGAAGTGGTACTGTGCAGTGTCCATATATACAGGACAAGAGAAGTGGTACTGTGCAGTGTCCATATACACAGGACAATAGAAGTGGTACTGTGCAGTGTCCGTATATACAGGAGAAGAGAAGTGGTACTGTGCAGTGTCCATATATACAGGACAAGAGAAGTAGTACTGTGCAGTGTCCATATATACAGGAGAAGAGAAGTGGTACTGTGCAGTGTCCATATATACAGGAGAAGAGAAGTGGTACTGTGCAGTGTCCATATATACAGGAGAAGAGAAGTGGTACTGTGCAGTGTCCATATACACAGGACAAGAGAAGTGGTACTGTGCAGTGTCCATATATAGAGGACAGGAGAAGTAGTACTGTGCACTGTCCATATATACAGGACAGGAGAAGTGGTACTGTGCAGTGTCCATATATACAGGAGAAGTGGTACTGTGCAGTGTCCATATATACAGGACAGGAGAAGTGGTACTGTGCAGTGTCCATATATACAGGAGAAGTGGTACTGTGCAGTGTCCATATATACAGGACAGGAGAAGTGGTACTGTGCAGTGTCCATATATACAGGACAAGAGAAGTGGTACTGTGCAGTGTCCTTATATACAGGACAGGAGAAGTGGTACTGTGCAGTGTCCATATATACAGGAGAAGAGAAGTGGTACTGTGCAGTGTCCATATATACAGGAGAAGTGGTACTGTGCAGTGTCCATATATACAGGACAGGAGAAGTGGTACTGTGCAGTGTCCATATATACAGGAGAAGTGGTACTGTGCAGTGTTCATATATACAGGAGAAGAGAAGTGGTACTGTGCAGTGTCCATATATACAGGAGAAGTGGTACTGTGCAGTGTCCATATATACAGGACAGGAGAAGTGGTACTGTGCAGTGTCCATATATACAAGACAGGAGAAGTGGTACTGTGCAGTGTCCATATATACAGGACAGGAGAAATGGTACTGTGCAGTGTCCATATATACAGGACAGGAGAAGTAGTACTGTGCAGTGTCCATATATACAAGACAGGAGAAGTGGTACTGTGCAGTGTCCATATATACAGGAGAAGAGAAGTGGTACTGTGCAGTGTCCATATATACAGGACAGGAGAAGTGGTACTGTGCAGTGTCCATATATACAGGAAAGGAGAAGTGGTACTGTGCAGTGTCCATATATACAGGACAGGAGAAGTGGTACTGTGCAGTGTCCATATATACAGGAGAAGAGAAGTGGTACTGTGCAGTGTCCATATATACAGGACAAGAGAAGTGGTATTGTGCAGTGTCCATATACACAGGACAAGAGAAGTGGTACTGTGCAGTGTCCGTATATAAAGGAGAAGAGAAGTGGTACTGTGCAATGTCCATATACACAGGACAAGAGAAGTAGTACTGTGCAGTGTCCATATATACAGGAGAAGAGAAGTGGTACTGTGCAGTGTCCATATATACAGGAGAAGAGAAGTGGTACTGTGCAGTGTCCATATATAGAGGACAGGAGAAGTAGTACTGTGCACTGTCCATATATACAGGACAGGAGAAGTGGTACTGTGCAGTGTCCATATATACAGGATAGGAGAAGTGGTACTGTGCACTGTCCATGTATACAGGACAAGAGAAGTGGTACTGTGCAGTGTCCATATATACAGGACAGGAGAAGTGGTACTGTGCAGTGTTCATATATACAGGAGAAGTGGTACTGTGCAGTGTCCATATATACAGGACAAGAGAAGTGGTACTGTGCAGTGTCCATATATACAGGAGAAGTGGTACTGTGCAGTGTTCATATATACAGGAGAAGAGAAGTGGTACTGTGCAGTGTCCATATATACAGGAGAAGTGGTACTGTGCAGTGTTCATATATACAGGAGAAGAGAAGTGGTACTGTGCAGTGTCCATATATACAGGAGAAGTGGTACTGTGCAGTGTTCATATATACAGGAGAAGAGAAGTGGTACTGTGCAGTGTCCATATATACAGGAGAAGTGGTACTGTGCAGTGTCCATATATACAGGACAGGAGAAGTGGTACTGTGCAGTGTCCATATATACAGGACAGGAGAAGTAGTACTGTGCAGTGTCCATATATACAGGACAGGAGAAGTGGTACTGTGCAGTGTCCATATATACAGGACAGGAGAAGTGGTACTGTGCAGTGTCCATATATACAGGACAGGAGAAGTAGTACTGTGCAGTGTCCATATATACAGGACAGGAGAAGTGGTACTGTGCAGTGTCCATATATACAAGACAGGAGAAGTGGTACTGTGCAGTGTCCATATATACAGGACAGGAGAAGTGGTACTGTGCAGTGTCCATATATACAGGACAGGAGAAGTGGTACTGTGCACTGTCCATATATACAGGACAGGAGAAGTGGTACTGTGCAGTGTCCATATATACAGGACAAGAGAAGTGGTACTGTGCAGTGTCCATATATACAGGACAAGAGAAGTGGTACTGTGCAGTGTCCATATATACAGGACAAGAGAAGTGGTACTGTGCAGTGTCCGTATATACAGGACAGGAGAAGTGGTACTGTGCAGTGTCCATATATACAGGAGAAGAGAAGTGGTTTGGTGCAGTGTCCATATATACAGGACAGGAGAAGTGGTACTGTGCAGTGTCCATATATACAGGATAGGAGAAGTGGTACTGTGCAGTGTCCATATATACAAGACAGGAGAAGTGGTACTGTGCAGTGTCCATATATACAGGAGAAGAGAAGTGGTACTGTGCAGTGTCCATATATACAGGACAGGAGAAGTGGTACTGTGCAGTGTCCATATATACAGGACAGGAGAAGTGGTACTGTGCAGTATCCATATATACAGGACAGGAGAAGTGGTACTGTGCAGTGTCCATATATACAGGAGAAGAGAAGTGGTACTGTACAGTGTCCATATATACAGGACAGGAGAAGTGGTACTGTGCAGTGTCCATATATACAGGACAGGAGAAGTGGTACTGTGCAGTGTCCATATATACAAGACAGGAGAAGTGGTACTGTGCAGTGTCCATATATACAGGAGAAGAGAAGTGGTACTGTGCACTGTCCATATATACAGGACAGGAGAAGTGGTACTGTGCAGTGTCCATATATACAGGACAGGAGAAGTGGTACTGTGCAGTATCCATATATACAGGACAGGAGAAGTGGTACTGTGCAGTGTCCATATATACAGGAGAAGAGAAGTGGTACTGTACAGTGTCCATATATACAGGACAGGAGAAGTGGTACTGTGCAGTGTCCATATATACAGGACAGGAGAAGTGGTACTGTACAGTGTCCATATATACAGGACAGGAGAAGTGGTACTGTGCAGTGTCCATATATACAGGAGAAGAGAAGTGGTACTGTGCAGTGTCCATATATACAGGACAGGAGAAGTGGTACTGTGCAGTGTCCATATATACAGGACAGGAGAAGTGGTACTGTGCAGTGTCCATATATACAGGACAAGAGAAGTGGTACTGTGCAGTGTCCATATATACAGGACAAGAGAAGTGGTACTGTGCAGTGTCCATATATACAGGACAAGAGAAGTGGTACTGTGCAGTGTCCATATACACAGGACAAGAGAAGTGGAACTGTGCAGTGTCCGTATATACAGGAGAAGAGAAGTGGTACTGTGCAGTGTCCATATATACAGGACAAGAGAAGTAGTACTGTGCAGTGTCCATATATACAGGAGAAGAGAAGTGGTACTGTGCAGTGTCCATATATACAGGAGAAGAGAAGTGGTACTGTGCAGTGTCCATATATACAGGAGAAGAGTAGTGGTACTGTGCAGTGTCCATATACACAGGACAAGAGAAGTGGTACTGTGCAGTGTCCATATATAGAGGACAGGAGAAGTAGTACTGTGCACTGTCCATATATACAGGACAGGAGAAGTGGTACTGTGCAGTGTCCATATATACAGGATAGGAGAAGTGGTACTGTGCACTGTCCATATATACAGGACAAGAGAAGTGGTACTGTGCAGTGTCCATATATACAGGACAGGAGAAGTGGTACTGTGCAGTGTCCATATATACAGGAGAAGTGGTACTGTGCAGTGTTCATATATACAGGAGAAGAGAAGTGGTACTGTGCAGTGTCCATATATACAGGACAGGAGAAGTGGTACTGTGCAGTGTTCATATATACAGGAGAAGAGAAGTGGTACTGTGCAGTGTCCATATATATAGGACAAAAGAAGTGGTACTGTGCAGTGTCCGTATATACAGGACAGGAGAAGTGGTACTGTGCAGTGTCCATATATACAGGAGAAGAGAAGTGGTACTGTGCAGTGTCCATATATACAGGACAGGAGAAGTGGTACTGTGCAGTGTCCATATATACAGGAGAAGAGAAGTGGTACTGTGCAGTGTATATATATACAGGACAGAAGAAGTAGTACTGTGCAGTGTCCATATATACAGGACAGGAGAAGTGGTACAGTGCAGTGTCCATATATACAAGACAGGAGAAGTGGTACTGTGCAGTGTCCATATATACAGGACAGGAGAAGTGGTACTGTGCAGTTTCCATATATACAAGACAGGAGAAGTGGTACTGTGCAGTGTCCATATATACAGGAGAAGAGAAGTGGTACTGTGCAGTGTCCATATATACAGGAGAAGAGAAGTGGTACTGTGCAGTGTCCATATATACAGGACAGGAGAAGTGGTACTGTGCAGTGTCCATATATACAGGAGAAGAGAAGTGGTACTGTGCAGTGTCCATATATACAGGACAGGAGAAGTGGTACTGTGCAGTGTCCATATATACAGGACAGGAGAAGTGGTACTGTGCAGTGTCCATATATACAGGACAGGAGAAGTGGTACTGTGCAGTGTCCGTATATACAGGACAGGAGAAGTGGTACTGTGCAGTGTCCATATATACAGGACAAGAGAAGTGGTACTGTGCACTGTCCATATATACAGGACAGGAGAAGTGGTACTGTGCAGTGTCCATATATACAGGACAAGAGAAGTGGTACTGTGCAGTGTCCATATATACAGGACAAGAGAAGTGGTACTGTGCAGTGTCCATATATACAGGAGAAGAGAAGTGGTACTGTGCAGTGTCCATATATACAGGACAAGAGAAGTGGTACTGTGCAGTGTCCATATATACAGGACAGGAGAAGTGGTACTGTGCAGTGTCCATATAAACAGGAGAAGTGGTACTGTGCAGTGTCCATATATACAGGACTGGAGAAGTGGTACTGTGCAGTGTCCATATATACAGGACAGGAGAAGTGGTACTGTGCAGTGTCCATATATACAGGACAAGAGAAGTGGTACTGTGCAGTGTCCATATATACAGGAGAAGAGAAGTGGTACTGTGCAGTGTCCATATATACAGGACAAGAGAAGTGGTACTGTGCAGTGTCCATATATACAGGAGAAGAGAAGTGGTACTGTGCAGTGTCCATATATACAGGACAAGAGAAGTGGTACTGTGCAGTGTCCATATACACAGGACAATAGAAGTGGTACTGTGCAGTGTCCGTATATACAGGAGAAGAGAAGTGGTACTGTGCAGTGTCCATATATACAGGACAAGAGAAGTAGTACTGTGCAGTGTCCATATATACAGGAGAAGAGAAGTGGTACTGTGCAGTGTCCATATATACAGGAGAAGAGAAGTGGTACTGTGCAGTGTCCATATATACAGGAGAAGAGAAGTGGTACTGTGCAGTGTCCATATACACAGGACAAGAGAAGTGGTACTGTGCAGTGTCCATATATAGAGGACAGGAGAAGTAGTACTGTGCACTGTCCATATATACAGGAGAAGTGGTACTGTGCAGTGTTCATATATACAGGAGAAGAGAAGTGGTACTGTGCAGTGTCCATATATACAGGAGAAGTGGTACTGTGCAGTGTCCATATATACAGGACAGGAGAAGTGGTACTGTGCAGTGTCCATATATACAGGAGAAGTGGTACTGTGCAGTGTTCATATATACAGGAGAAGAGAAGTGGTACTGTGCAGTGTCCATATATACAGGAGAAGTGGTACTGTGCAGTGTCCATATATACAGGACAGGAGAAGTGGTACTGTGCAGTGTCCATATATACAAGACAGGAGAAGTGGTACTGTGCAGTGTCCATATATACAGGACAGGAGAAATGGTACTGTGCAGTGTCCATATATACAGGACAGGAGAAGTGGTACTGTGCAGTGTCCATATATACAAGACAGGAGAAGTGGTACTGTGCAGTGTCCATATATACAGGAGAAGAGAAGTGGTACTGTGCAGTGTCCATATATACAGGACAGGAGAAGTGGTACTGTGCAGTGTCCATATATACAGGAAAGGAGAAGTGGTACTGTGCAGTGTCCATATATACAGGACAGGAGAAGTGGTACTGTGCAGTGTCCATATATACAGGAGAAGAGAAGTGGTACTGTGCAGTGTCCATATATACAGGACAAGAGAAGTGGTATTGTGCAGTGTCCATATACACAGGACAAGAGAAGTGGTACTGTGCAGTGTCCGTATATAAAGGAGAAGAGAAGTGGTACTGTGCAATGTCCATATACACAGGACAAGAGAAGTAGTACTGTGCAGTGTCCATATATACAGGAGAAGAGAAGTGGTACTGTGCAGTGTCCATATATACAGGAGAAGAGAAGTGGTACTGTGCAGTGTCCATATATAGAGGACAGGAGAAGTAGTACTGTGCACTGTCCATATATACAGGACAGGAGAAGTGGTACTGTGCAGTGTCCATATATACAGGATAGGAGAAGTGGTACTGTGCACTGTCCATGTATACAGGACAAGAGAAGTGGTACTGTGCAGTGTCCATATATACAGGACAGGAGAAGTGGTACTGTGCAGTGTTCATATATACAGGAGAAGTGGTACTGTGCAGTGTCCATATATACAGGACAAGAGAAGTGGTACTGTGCAGTGTCCATATATACAGGAGAAGTGGTACTGTGCAGTGTTCATATATACAGGAGAAGAGAAGTGGTACTGTGCAGTGTCCATATATACAGGAGAAGTGGTACTGTGCAGTGTCCATATATACAGGACAGGAGAAGTGGTACTGTGCAGTGTCCATATATACAGGACAGGAGAAGTAGTACTGTGCAGTGTCCATATATACAGGACAGGAGAAGTGGTACTGTGCAGTGTCCATATATACAAGACAGGAGAAGTGGTACTGTGCAGTGTCCATATATACAGGACAGGAGAAGTGGTACTGTGCAGTGTCCATATATACAGGACAGGAGAAGTGGTACTGTGCACTGTCCATATATACAGGACAGGAGAAGTGGTACTGTGCAGTGTCCATATATACAGGATAGGAGAAGTGGTACTGTGCAGTGTCCATATATACAGGACAAGAGAAGTGGTACTGTGCAGTGTCCATATATACAGGACAAGAGAAGTGGTACTGTGCAGTGTCCATATATACAGGACAAGAGAAGTGGTACTGTGCAGTGTCCGTATATACAGGACAGGAGAAGTGGTACTGTGCAGTGTCCATATATACAGGAGAAGAGAAGTGGTTTGGTGCAGTGTCCATATATACAGGACAGGAGAAGTGGTACTGTGCAGTGTCCATATATACAGGATAGGAGAAGTGGTACTGTGCAGTGTCCATATATACAAGACAGGAGAAGTGGTACTGTGCAGTGTCCATATATACAAGACAGGAGAAGTGGTACTGTGCAGTGTCCATATATACAGGAGAAGAGAAGTGGTACTGTGCAGTGTCCATATATACAGGACAGGAGAAGTGGTACTGTGCAGTGTCCATATATACAGGACAGGAGAAGTGGTACTGTGCAGTGTCCATATATACAAGACAGGAGAAGTGGTACTGTGCAGTGTCCATATATACAGGAGAAGAGAAGTGGTACTGTGCACTGTCCATATATACAGGACAGGAGAAGTGGTACTGTGCAGTGTCCATATATACAGGACAGGAGAAGTGGTACTGTGCAGTATCCATATATACAGGACAGGAGAAGTGGTACTGTGCAGTGTCCATATATACAGGAGAAGAGAAGTGGTACTGTACAGTGTCCATATATATAGGACAGGAGAAGTGGTACTGTGCAGTGTCCATATATACAGGACAGGAGAAGTGGTACTGTACAGTGTCCATATATACAGGACAGGAGAAGTGGTACTGTGCAGTGTCCATATACACAGGAGAAGAGAAGTGGTACTGTGCAGTGTCCATATATACAGGACAGGAGAAGTGGTACTGTGCAGTGTCCATATATACAGGACAGGAGAAGTGGTACTGTGCAGTGTCCATATATACAGGACAAGAGAAGTGGTACTGTGCAGTGTCCATATATACAGGACAAGAGAAGTGGTACTGTGCAGTGTCCATATATACAGGACAAGAGAAGTGGTACTGTGCAGTGTCCATATACACAGGACAAGAGAAGTGGAACTGTGCAGTGTCCGTATATACAGGAGAAGAGAAGTGGTACTGTGCAGTGTCCATATATACAGGACAAGAGAAGTAGTACTGTGCAGTGTCCATATATACAGGAGAAGAGAAGTGGTACTGTGCAGTGTCCATATATACAGGAGAAGAGAAGTGGTACTGTGCAGTGTCCATATATACAGGAGAAGAGTAGTGGTACTGTGCAGTGTCCATATACACAGGACAAGAGAAGTGGTACTGTGCAGTGTCCATATATAGAGGACAGGAGAAGTAGTACTGTGCACTGTCCATATATACAGGACAGGAGAAGTGGTACTGTGCAGTGTCCATATATACAGGATAGGAGAAGTGGTACTGTGCACTGTCCATATATACAGGACAAGAGAAGTGGTACTGTGCAGTGTCCATATATACAGGACAGAAGAAGTGGTACTGTGCAGTGTCCATATATACAGGAGAAGTGGTACTGTGCAGTGTTCATATATACAGGAGAAGAGAAGTGGTACTGTGCAGTGTCCATATATACAGGACAGGAGAAGTGGTACTGTGCAGTGTTCATATATACAGGAGAAGAGAAGTGGTACTGTGCAGTGTCCATATATATAGGACAAAAGAAGTGGTACTGTGCAGTGTCCGTATATACAGGACAGGAGAAGTGGTACTGTGCAGTGTCCATATATACAGGAGAAGAGAAGTGGTACTGTGCAGTGTCCATATATACAGGAGAAGAGAAGTGGTACTGTGCAGTGTATATATATACAGGACAGAAGAAGTAGTACTGTGCAGTGTCCATATATACAGGACAGGAGAAGTGGTACAGTGCAGTGTCCATATATACAGGACAGGAGAAGTGGTACTGTGCAGTGTCCATATATACAAGACAGGAGAAGTGGTACTGTGCAGTGTCCATATATACAGGACAGGAGAAGTGGTACTGTGCAGTGTCCATATATACAAGACAGGAGAAGTGGTACTGTGCAGTGTCCATATATACAGGACAGGAGAAGTGGTACTGTGCAGTGTCCATATATACAGGACAGGAGTAGTGGTACTGTGCAGTGTTCATATATACAGGAGAAGAGAAGTGGTACTGTGCAGTGTCCATATATATAGGAGAAGAGAAGTGGTACTGTGCAGTGTCCATATATACAGGACAGGAGAAGTGGTACTGTGCAGTGTCCATATATACAGGACAGGAAAAGTGGTACTGTGCAGTGTCCATATATACAGGACAGGAGAAGTGGTACTGTGCAGTGTCCATATATACAGGACAGGAGAAGTGGAACTGTGCAGTGTCCATATATACAGGACAGGAGAAGTGGTACTGTGCAGTGTCCATATATACAGGATAGGAGAAGTGGTACTGTGCACTGTCCATATATACAGGACAGGAGAAGTGGTACTGTGCAGTGTCCATATATACAGGATAGGAGAAGTGGTACTGTGCACTGTCCATATATACAGGACAAGAGAAGTGGTACTGTGCAGTGTCCATATATACAGGACAGGAGAAGTGGTACTGTGCAGTGTCCATATATACAGGATAGGAGAAGTGGTACTGTGCACTGTCCATATATACAGGACAGGAGACGTGGTACTGTGCAGTGTCCATATATACAGGACAAGAGAAGTGGTACTGTGCAGTGTCCATATATACAGGACAGGAGAAGTGGTACTGTGCAGTGTCCATATATACAGGACAGGAGAAGTGGTACTGTGCAGTGTCCATATATACAGGACAGGAGAAGTGGTACTGTGCAGTGTCCATATATACAGGACAGGAGAAGTGGTACTGTGCAGTGTCCATATATACAGGACAGGAGAAGTGGTACTGTGCAGTGTCCATATATACAGGACAGGAGAAGTGGTACTGTGCAGTGTCCATATATACAGGACAGGAGAAGTGGTACTGTGCAGTGTCCATATATACAAGACAGGAGAAGTGGTACTGTGCAGTGTCCATATATACAGGACAGGAGAAATGGTACTGTGCACAGTTCATATATACAGGACAGGAGAAGTGGTACTGTGCAGTGTCCATATATACAGGACAGGAGAAGTGGTACTGTGCAGTGTCCATATATACAAGACAGGAGAAGTGGTACTGTGCAGTGTCCATATATACAGGAGAAGAGAAGTGGTACTGTGCAGTGTCCATATATACAGGACAGGAGAAGTGGTACTGTGCAGTGTCCATATATACAGGACAGGAGAAGTGGTACTGTGCAGTGTCCATATATACAGGACAGGAGAAGTGGTACTGTGCAGTGTCCATATATACAGGACAAGAGAAGTGGTACTGTGCAGTGTCCATATATACAGGAGAAGAGAAGTGGTACTGTGCAGTGTCCATATATACAGGACAAGAGAAGTGGTACTGTGCAGTGTCCATATATACAGGAGAAGAGAAGTGGTACTGTGCAGTGTCCATATATACAGGACAAGAGAAGTGGTACTGTGCAGTGTCCATATACACAGGACAATAGAAGTGGTACTGTGCAGTGTCCGTATATACAGGAGAAGAGAAGTGGTACTGTGCAGTGTCCATATATACAGGACAAGAGAAGTAGTACTGTGCAGTGTCCATATATACAGGAGAAGAGAAGTGGTACTGTGCAGTGTCCATATATACAGGAGAAGAGAAGTGGTACTGTGCAGTGTCCATATATACAGGAGAAGAGAAGTGGTACTGTGCAGTGTCCATATACACAGGACAAGAGAAGTGGTACTGTGCAGTGTCCATATATAGAGGACAGGAGAAGTAGTACTGTGCACTGTCCATATATACAGGACAGGAGAAGTGGTACTGTGCAGTGTCCATATATACAGGAGAAGTGGTACTGTGCAGTGTCCATATATACAGGACAGGAGAAGTGGTACTGTGCAGTGTCCATATATACAGGAGAAGTGGTACTGTGCAGTGTCCATATATACAGGACAGGAGAAGTGGTACTGTGCAGTGTCCATATATACAGGACAAGAGAAGTGGTACTGTGCAGTGTCCTTATATACAGGACAGGAGAAGTGGTACTGTGCAGTGTCCATATATACAGGAGAAGAGAAGTGGTACTGTGCAGTGTCCATATATACAGGAGAAGTGGTACTGTGCAGTGTCCATATATACAGGACAGGAGAAGTGGTACTGTGCAGTGTCCATATATACAGGAGAAGTGGTACTGTGCAGTGTTCATATATACAGGAGAAGAGAAGTGGTACTGTGCAGTGTCCATATATACAGGAGAAGTGGTACTGTGCAGTGTCCATATATACAGGACAGGAGAAGTGGTACTGTGCAGTGTCCATATATACAAGACAGGAGAAGTGGTACTGTGCAGTGTCCATATATACAGGACAGGAGAAATGGTACTGTGCAGTGTCCATATATACAGGACAGGAGAAGTGGTACTGTGCAGTGTCCATATATACAAGACAGGAGAAGTGGTACTGTGCAGTGTCCATATATACAGGAGAAGAGAAGTGGTACTGTGCAGTGTCCATATATACAGGACAGGAGAAGTGGTACTGTGCAGTGTCCATATATACAGGAAAGGAGAAGTGGTACTGTGCAGTGTCCATATATACAGGACAGGAGAAGTGGTACTGTGCAGTGTCCATATATACAGGAGAAGAGAAGTGGTACTGTGCAGTGTCCATATATACAGGACAAGAGAAGTGGTATTGTGCAGTGTCCATATACACAGGACAAGAGAAGTGGTACTGTGCAGTGTCCGTATATAAAGGAGAAGAGAAGTGGTACTGTGCAATGTCCATATACACAGGACAAGAGAAGTAGTACTGTGCAGTGTCCATATATACAGGAGAAGAGAAGTGGTACTGTGCAGTGTCCATATATACAGGAGAAGAGAAGTGGTACTGTGCAGTGTCCATATATAGAGGACAGGAGAAGTAGTACTGTGCACTGTCCATATATACAGGACAGGAGAAGTGGTACTGTGCAGTGTCCATATATACAGGATAGGAGAAGTGGTACTGTGCACTGTCCATGTATACAGGACAAGAGAAGTGGTACTGTGCAGTGTCCATATATACAGGACAGGAGAAGTGGTACTGTGCAGTGTTCATATATACAGGAGAAGTGGTACTGTGCAGTGTCCATATATACAGGACAAGAGAAGTGGTACTGTGCAGTGTCCATATATACAGGAGAAGTGGTACTGTGCAGTGTTCATATATACAGGAGAAGAGAAGTGGTACTGTGCAGTGTCCATATATACAGGAGAAGTGGTACTGTGCAGTGTTCATATATACAGGAGAAGAGAAGTGGTACTGTGCAGTGTCCATATATACAGGAGAAGTGGTACTGTGCAGTGTTCATATATACAGGAGAAGAGAAGTGGTACTGTGCAGTGTCCATATATACAGGAGAAGTGGTACTGTGCAGTGTCCATATATACAGGACAGGAGAAGTGGTACTGTGCAGTGTCCATATATACAGGACAGGAGAAGTAGTACTGTGCAGTGTCCATATATACAGGACAGGAGAAGTGGTACTGTGCAGTGTCCATATATACAGGACAGGAGAAGTGGTACTGTGCAGTGTCCATATATACAGGACAGGAGAAGTAGTACTGTGCAGTGTCCATATATACAGGACAGGAGAAGTGGTACTGTGCAGTGTCCATATATACAAGACAGGAGAAGTGGTACTGTGCAGTGTCCATATATACAGGACAGGAGAAGTGGTACTGTGCAGTGTCCATATATACAGGACAGGAGAAGTGGTACTGTGCACTGTCCATATATACAGGACAGGAGAAGTGGTACTGTGCAGTGTCCATATATACAGGACAAGAGAAGTGGTACTGTGCAGTGTCCATATATACAGGACAAGAGAAGTGGTACTGTGCAGTGTCCATATATACAGGACAAGAGAAGTGGTACTGTGCAGTGTCCGTATATACAGGACAGGAGAAGTGGTACTGTGCAGTGTCCATATATACAGGAGAAGAGAAGTGGTTTGGTGCAGTGTCCATATATACAGGACAGGAGAAGTGGTACTGTGCAGTGTCCATATATACAGGATAGGAGAAGTGGTACTGTGCAGTGTCCATATATACAAGACAGGAGAAGTGGTACTGTGCAGTGTCCATATATACAAGACAGGAGAAGTGGTACTGTGCAGTGTCCATATATACAGGAGAAGAGAAGTGGTACTGTGCAGTGTCCATATATACAGGACAGGAGAAGTGGTACTGTGCAGTGTCCATATATACAGGACAGGAGAAGTGGTACTGTGCAGTATCCATATATACAGGACAGGAGAAGTGGTACTGTGCAGTGTCCATATATACAGGAGAAGAGAAGTGGTACTGTGCAGTGTCCATATATACAGGAGAAGAGAAGTGGTACTGTGCACTGTCCATATATACAGGACAGGAGAAGTGGTACTGTGCAGTGTCCATATATACAGGACAGGAGAAGTGGTACTGTGCAGTATCCATATATACAGGACAGGAGAAGTGGTACTGTGCAGTGTCCATATATACAGGAGAAGAGAAGTGGTACTGTACAGTGTCCATATATACAGGACAGGAGAAGTGGTACTGTGCAGTGTCCATATATACAGGACAGGAGAAGTGGTACTGTACAGTGTCCATATATACAGGACAGGAGAAGTGGTACTGTGCAGTGTCCATATATACAGGAGAAGAGAAGTGGTACTGTGCAGTGTCCATATATACAGGACAGGAGAAGTGGTACTGTGCAGTGTCCATATATACAGGACAGGAGAAGTGGTACTGTGCAGTGTCCATATATACAGGACAAGAGAAGTGGTACTGTGCAGTGTCCATATATACAGGACAAGAGAAGTGGTACTGTGCAGTGTCCATATATACAGGACAAGAGAAGTGGTACTGTGCAGTGTCCATATACACAGGACAAGAGAAGTGGAACTGTGCAGTGTCCGTATATACAGGAGAAGAGAAGTGGTACTGTGCAGTGTCCATATATACAGGACAAGAGAAGTAGTACTGTGCAGTGTCCATATATACAGGAGAAGAGAAGTGGTACTGTGCAGTGTCCATATATACAGGAGAAGAGAAGTGGTACTGTGCAGTGTCCATATATACAGGAGAAGAGTAGTGGTACTGTGCAGTGTCCATATACACAGGACAAGAGAAGTGGTACTGTGCAGTGTCCATATATAGAGGACAGGAGAAGTAGTACTGTGCACTGTCCATATATACAGGACAGGAGAAGTGGTACTGTGCAGTGTCCATATATACAGGATAGGAGAAGTGGTACTGTGCACTGTCCATATATACAGGACAAGAGAAGTGGTACTGTGCAGTGTCCATATATACAGGACAGGAGAAGTGGTACTGTGCAGTGTCCATATATACAGGAGAAGTGGTACTGTGCAGTGTTCATATATACAGGAGAAGAGAAGTGGTACTGTGCAGTGTCCATATATACAGGACAGGAGAAGTGGTACTGTGCAGTGTTCATATATACAGGAGAAGAGAAGTGGTACTGTGCAGTGTCCATATATATAGGACAAAAGAAGTGGTACTGTGCAGTGTCCGTATATACAGGACAGGAGAAGTGGTACTGTGCAGTGTCCATATATACAGGAGAAGAGAAGTGGTACTGTGCAGTGTCCATATATACAGGACAGGAGAAGTGGTACTGTGCAGTGTCCATATATACAGGAGAAGAGAAGTGGTACTGTGCAGTGTATATATATACAGGACAGAAGAAGTAGTACTGTGCAGTGTCCATATATACAGGACAGGAGAAGTGGTACAGTGCAGTGTCCATATATACAAGACAGGAGAAGTGGTACTGTGCAGTGTCCATATATACAGGACAGGAGAAGTGGTACTGTGCAGTTTCCATATATACAAGACAGGAGAAGTGGTACTGTGCAGTGTCCATATATACAGGAGAAGAGAAGTGGTACTGTGCAGTGTCCATATATACAGGAGAAGAGAAGTGGTACTTGTGCAGTGTCCATATATACAGGACAGGAGAAGTGGTACTGTGCAGTGTCCATATATACAGGAGAAGAGAAGTGGTACTGTGCAGTGTCCATATATACAGGACAGGAGAAGTGGTACTGTGCAGTGTCCATATATACAGGACAGGAGAAGTGGTACTGTGCAGTGTCCGTATATACAGGACGGGAGAAGTGGTACTGTGCAGTGTCCATATATACAGGACAAGAGAAGTGGTACTGTGCACTGTCCATATATACAGGACAGGAGAAGTGGTACTGTGCAGTGTCCATATATACAGGACAAGAGAAGTGGTACTGTGCAGTGTCCATATATACAGGACAAGAGAAGTGGTCACTGTGCAGTGTCCATATATACAGGAGAAGAGAAGTGGTACTGTGCAGTGTCCATATATACAGGACAAGAGAAGTGGTACTGTGCAGTGTCCATATATACAGGACAGGAGAAGTGGTACTGTGCAGTGTCCATATAAACAGGAGAAGTGGTACTGTGCAGTGTCCATATATACAGGACTGGAGAAGTGGTACTGTGCAGTGTCCATATATACAGGACAGGAGAAGTGGTACTGTGCAGTGTCCATATATACAGGACAGGAGAAGTGGTACTGTGCAGTGTCCATATATACAGGACAGGAGAAGTGGTACTGTGCAGTGTCCATATATACAGGACAGGAGAAGTGGTACTGTGCAGTGTCCATATATACAGGAGAAGAGAAGTGGTACTGTGCAGTGTCCATATATACAGGACAGGAGAAGTGGTACTGTGCAGTGTCCATATATACAGGACAGAAGAAGTGGTACTGTGCAGTGTCCATATATACAGGACAGGAAAAGTGGTACTGTGCAGTGTTCATATATACAGGAGAAGAGAAGTGGTACTGTGCAGTGTCCATATATACAGGAGAAGTGGTACTGTGCAGTGTCCATATATACAGGACAGGAGAAGTGGTACTGTGCAGTGTCCATATATACAGGACAGTAGAAGTGGTACTGTGCAGTGTCCATATATACAGGACAGGAGAAGTGGTACTGTGCAGTGTCCATATATACAAGACAGGAGAAGTGGTACTGTGCAGTGTCCATATATACAGGACAGGAGAAATGGTACTGTGCAGTGTCCATATATACAAGACAGGAGAAGTGGTACTGTGCAGTGTCCATATATACAGGAGAAGAGAAGTGGTACTGTGCAGTGTCCATATATACAGGACAGGAGAAGTGGTACTGTGCAGTGTCCATATATACAGGACAGGAGAAGTGGTACTGTGCAGTGTCCATATATACAGGACAGGAGAAGTGGTACTGTGCAGTGTCCATATATACAGGACAAGAGAAGTGGTACTGTGCAGTGTCCATATATACAGGACAAGAGAAGTGGTACTGTGCAGTGTCCATATATACAGGACAAGAGAAGTGGTACTGTGCAGTGTCCATATATACAGGATAGGAGAAGTGGTACTGTGCAGTGTCCATATATACAGGACAAGAGAAGTGGTACTGTGCAGTGTCCATATACACAGGACAAGAGAAGTGGTACTGTGCAGTGTCCATATATACAGGACAAGAGAAATGGTACTGTGCAGTGTCCATATATACAGGACAGGAGAAGTGGTACTGTGCAGTGTCCATATATACAGGACAGGAGAAGTGGTACTGTGCAGTGTCCATATATACAGGAGAAGAGAAGTGGTACTGTGCAGTGTCCATATATACAGGACAAGAGAAGTGGTACTGTGCAGTGTCCATATACACAGGACAAGAGAAGTGGTACTGTGCAGTGTCCATATACACAGGACAAGAGAAGTGGTACTGTGCAGTGTCCATATATACAGGACAAGAGAAGTGGTACTGTGCAGTGTCCATATATACAGGACAGGAGAAGTGGTACTGTGCAGTGTCCATATACACAGGACAAGAGAAGTGGTACTGTGCAGTGTCCATATATAGACTACAGGAGAAGTAGTACTGTGCACTGTCCATATATACAGGACAGGAGAAGTGGTACTGTGCAGTGTCCATATATACAGGATAGGAGAAGTGGTACTGTGCACTGTCCATGTATACAGGACAAGAGAAGTGGTACTGTGCACTGTCCATGTATACAGGACAAGAGAAGTGGTACTGTGCAGTGTCCATATATACAGGATAGGAGAAGTGGTACTGTGCAGTGTTCATATATACAGGAGAAGAGAAGTGGTACTGTGCAGTGTCCATATATACAGGAGAAGTGGTACTGTGCAGTGTTCATATATACAGGAGAAGAGAAGTGGTACTGTGCAGTGTCCATATATACAGGAGAAGTGGTACTGTGCAGTGTCCATATATACAGGACAGGAGAAGTGGTACTGTGCAGTGTCCATATATACAGGATAGGAGAAGTGGTACTGTGCACTGTCCATATATACAGGACAAGAGAAGTGGTACTGTACAGTGTCCATATATACAGGACAGGAGAAGTGGTACTGTGCAGTGTCCATATATACAGGACAAGAGAAGTGGTACTGTGCAGTGTCCATATATACAGGACAGGAGAAGTGGTACTGTGCAGTGTCCATATATACAGGACAGGAGAAGTGGTACTGTACAGTGTCCATATATACAGGACAAGAGAAGTGGTACTGTGCAGTGTCCATATATACAGGACAAGAGAAGTGGTACTGTGCAGTGTCCATATATACAGGACAAGAGAAGTAGTACTGTGCAGTGTCCATATATACAGGAGAAGAGAAGTGGTACTGTGCAGTGTCCATATATACAGGACAAGAGAAGTGGTACTGTGCAGTGTCCATATATACAGGAGAAGAGAAGTGGTACTGTGCAGTGTCCATATACACAGGACAAGAGAAGTGGTACTGTGCAGTGTCCATATATAGAGGACAGGAGAAGTGGTACTGTGCAGTGTCCATATATAGAGGACTGGAGAAGTAGTACTGTGCACTGTCCATATATACAGGAGAAGTGGTACTGTGCAGTGTCCATATATACAGGACAGGAGAAGTGGTACTGTGCAGTGTTCATATATACAGGAGAAGAGAAGTGGTACTGTGCAGTGTCCATATATACAGGAGAAGTGGTACTGTGCAGTGTCCATATATACAGGACAGGAGAAGTGGTACTGTGCAGTGTTCAGATATACAGGACAGGAGAAGTGGTACTGTGCACTGTCCATATATACAGGACAGGAGAAGTGGTACTGTGCAGTGTTCAGATATACAGGAGAAGAGAAGTGGTACTTTGCAGTGTCCATATATACAGGACAGGAGAAGTGGTACTGTGCAGTGTCCATATATACAGGACAGGAGTAGTGGTACTGTGCACTGTCCATATATACAGGACGGGAGAATTGGTACTGTGCAGTGTCCATATATACAGGACAGGAGAAGTGGTACTGTGCAGTGTCCATATATACAGGACAGGAAAAGTGGTACTGTGCAGTGTCCATATATACAGGATAGGAGAAGTGGTATTGTGCATTGTTCATATATACAGGACAGGAGAAGTGGTACTGTGCACTGTCCATATATACAGGACAGGAGAAGTGGTACTGTGCAGTGTCCATATATACAGGACAGGAGAAGTGGTACTGTGCAGTGTCCATATATACAAGACAGGAGAAGTGGTACTGTGCAGTGTCCATATATACAGGACAGGAGAAGTGGTACTGTGCAGTGTCCGTATATACAGGACAGGAGAAGTGGTACTGTGCAGTGTCCATATATACAGGACAAGAGAAGTGGTACTGTGCAGTATCCGTATATACAGGACAGGAGAAGTGGTACTGTGCAGTGTCCATATATACAGGACAGGAGAAGTGGTACTGTGCAGTGTCCATATATACAGGACAGGAGAAGTGGTACTGTGCACTGTCCATATATACAGGACAGGAGAAGTGGTACTGTGCAGTGTCCATATATACAGGACAGGAGAAGTGGTACTGTGCAGTGTCCATATATACAGGACAGGAGAAGTGGTACTGTGCAGTGTCCATATATACAGGATAGGAGAAGTGGTACTGTGCACTGTCCATATATACAGGACAGGAGAAGTGGTACTGTGCAGTGTCCATATATACAGGATAGGAGAAGTGGTACTGTGCACTGTCCATATATACAGGACAAGAGAAGTGGTACTGTGCAGTGTCCATATATACAGGACAGGAGAAGTGGTACTGTGCAGTGTCCATATATACAGGATAGGAGAAGTGGTACTGTGCAGTGTCCATATATACAGGACAAGAGAAGTGGTACTGTGCAGTGTCCATATATACAGGACAGGAGAAGTGGTACTGTGCAGTGTCCATATATACAGGACAGGAGAAGTGGTACTGTGCAGTGTTCATATATACAGGAGAAGAGAAGTGGTACTGTGCAGTGTCCATATATACAGGAGAAGTGGTACTGTGCAGTGTCCATATATACAGGACAGGAGAAGTGGTACTGTGCAGTGTCCATATATACAGGACAGGAGAAGTGGTACTGTGCAGTGTCCATATATACAGGACAGGAGAAGTGGTACTGTGCAGTGTCCATATATACAGGACAGGAGAAGTGGTACTGTGCAGTGTCCATATATACAGGACAGGAGAAGTGGTACTGTGCAGTGTCCATATATATAGGACAGGAGAAGTGGTACTGTGCAGTGTCCATATATACAGGAGAAGAGAAGTGGTACTGTACAGTGTCCATATATACAGGACAGGAGAAGTGGTACTGTGCAGTGTCCATATATACAGGACAGGAGAAGTGGTACTGTGCAGTGTCCATATATACAGGACAGGAGAAGTGGTACTGTACAGTGTCCATATATACAGGACAGGAGAAGTGGTACTGTGCAGTGTCCATATATACAGGACAAGAGAAGTGGTACTGTGCACTGTCCATATATACAGGACAGGAGAAGTGGTACTGTGCAGTGTCCATATATACAGGACAAGAGAAGTGGTACTGTGCAGTGTCCATATATACAGGACAAGAGAAGTGGAACTGTGCAGTGTCCATATACACAGGACAAGAGAAGTGGAACTGTGCAGTGTCCGTATATACAGGAGAAAAGAAGTGGTACTGTGCAGTGTCCATATATACAGGACAAGAGAAGTAGTACTGTGCAGTGTCCATATATACAGGAGAAGAGAAGTGGTACTGTGCAGTGTCCATATATACAGGACAAGAGAAGTGGTACTGTGCAGTGTCCATATATACAGGAGAAGAGAAGTGGTACTGTGCAGTGTCCATATATAGAGGACAGGAGAAGTAGTACTATGCACTGTCCATATATACAGGACAGGAGAAGTGGTACTGTGCAGTGTCCATATATACAGGATAAGAGAAGTGGTACTGTGCACTGTCCATATATACAGGACAAGAGAAGTGGTACTGTGCAGTGTCCATATATACAGGACAGGAGAAGTGGTACTGTGCAGTGTCCATATATACAGGAGAAGTGGTACTGTGCAGTGTTCATATATACAGGAGAAGAGAAGTGGTCCTGTGCAGTGTCCATATATACAGGAGAAGTGGTACTGTGCAGTGTCCATATATACAGGACAGGAGAAGTGGTACTGTGCAGTGTCCATATATACAGGACAGGAGAAGTGGTACTGTGCAGTGTCCATATATATAGGACAAGAGAAGTGGTACTGTGCAGTGTCCATATATACAGGACAGGAGAAGTGGTACTGTGCAGTGTCCATATATACAAGACAGGAGAAGTGGTACTGTGCAGTGTCCATATATACAAGACAGGAGAAGTGGTACTGTGCAGTGTCCATATATACAGGACAGGAGAAGTGGTACTGTGCAGTGTCCATATATACAAGACAGGAGAAGTGGTACTGTGCAGTGTCCATATATACAGGAGAAGAGAAGTGGTACTGTGCAGTGTCCATATATACAGGACAGGAGAAGTGGTACTGTGCAGTGTCCATATATAGAGGACAGGAGAAGTGGTACTGTGCACTGTCCATATATACAGGACAGGAGAAGTGGTACTGTGCAGTGTCCATATATACAGTATAGGAGAAGTGGTACTGTGCACTGTCCATATATACAGGACAAGAGAAGTGGTACTGTGCAGTGTCCATATATACAGGACAGGAGAAGTGGTACTGTGCAGTGTCCATATATACAGGAGAAGTGGTACTGTGCAGTGTTCATATATACAGGAGAAGAGAAGTGGTACTGTGCAGTGTCCATATATACAGGAGAAGTGGTACTGTGCAGTGTCCATATATACAGGACAGGAGAAGTGGTACTGTGCAGTGTTCATATATACAGGAGAAGAGAAGTGGTACTGTGCAGTGTCCATATATACAGGACAGGAGAAGTGGTACTGTGCAGTGTCCATATATACAGGACAGGAGTAGTGGTACTGTGCACTGTCCATATATACAGGACGGGAGAATTGGTACTGTGCAGTGTCCATATATACAGGACAGGAGAAGTGGTACTGTGCAGTGTCCATATATACAGGATAGGAGAAGTGGTATTGTGCATTGTTCATATATACAGGACAGGAGAAGTGGTACTGTGCACTGTCCATATATACAGGACAGGAGAAGTGGTACTGTGCAGTGTCCATATATACAGGACAGGAGAAGTGGTACTGTGCAGTGTCCATATATACAGGACAGGAGAAGTGGTACTGTGCAGTGTCCATATATACAAGACAGGAGAAGTGGTACTGTGCAGTGTCCATATATACAGGACAGGAGAAGTGGTACTGTGCAGTGTCCGTATATGCAGGACAGGAGAAGTGGTACTGTGCAGTGTCCATATATACAGGACAAGAGAAGTGGTACTGTGCAGTGTCCGTATATACAGGACAGGAGAAGTGGTACTGTGCAGTGTCCATATATACAGGACAGGAGAAGTGGTACTGTGCAGTGTCCATATATACAGGACAGGAGAAGTGGTACTGTGCACTGTCCATATATACAGGACAGGAGAAGTGGTACTGTGCAGTGTCCATATATACAGGACAGGAGAAGTGGTACTGTGCAGTGTCCATATATACAGGACAGGAGAAGTGGTACTGTGCAGTGTCCATATATACAGGATAGGAGAAGTGGTACTGTGCAGTGTCCATATATACAGGACAGGAGAAGTGGTACTGTGCAGTGTCCATATATACAGGATAGGAGAAGTGGTACTGTGCAGTGTCCATATATACAGGACAAGAGAAGTGGTACTGTGCAGTGTCCATATATACAGGACAGGAGAAGTGGTACTGTGCAGTGTCCATATATACAGGACAGGAGAAGTGGTACTGTGCAGTGTTCATATATACAGGAGAAGAGAAGTGGTACTGTGCAGTGTCCATATATACAGGAGAAGTGGTACTGTGCAGTGTCCATATATACAGGACAGGAGAAGTGGTACTGTGCAGTGTCCATATATACAGGACAGGAGAAGTGGTACTGTGCAGTGTCCATATATACAGGACAGGAGAAGTGGTACTGTGCAGTGTCCATATATATAGGACAGGAGAAGTGGTACTGTGCAGTGTCCATATATACAGGAGAAGAGAAGTGGTACTGTACAGTGTCCATATATACAGGAGAAGTGGTACTGTGCAGTGTCCATATATACAGGACAGGAGAAGTGGTACTGTGCAGTGTCCATATATACAGGACAGGAGAAGTGGTACTGTGCAGTGTTCATATATACAGGAGAAGAGAAGTGGTACTGTGCAGTGTCCATATATACAGGAGAAGTGGTACTGTGCAGTGTCCATATATACAGGACAGGAGAAGTGGTACTGTGCAGTGTCCATATATACAGGACAGGAGAAGTGGTACTGTGCAGTGTCCATATATACAGGACAGGAGAAGTGGTACTGTGCAGTGTCCATATATACAGGACAGGAGAAGTGGTACTGTGCAGTGTCCATATATATAGGACAGGAGAAGTGGTACTGTGCAGTGTCCATATATACAGGAGAAGAGAAGTGGTACTGTGCAGTGTCCATATATACAGGAGAAGAGAAGTGGTACTGTGCAGTGTCCATATATACAGGACAGGAGAAGTGGTACTGTGCAGTGTCCATATATACAGGACAGGAGAAGTGGTACTGTGCAGTGTCCATATATACAGGACAGGAGAAGTGGTACTGTGCAGTGTCCATATATACAGGACAGGAGAAGTGGTACTGTGCAGTGTCCATATATACAGGACAGGAGAAGTGGTACTGTACAGTGTCCATATATACAGGACAGGAGAAGTGGTACTGTGCAGTGTCCATTTATACAGGACAAGAGAAGTGGTACTGTGAACTGTCCATATATACAGGACAGGAGAAGTGGTACTGTGCAGTGTCCATATATACAGGACAGGAGAAGTGGTACTGTGCAGTGTCCATATATACAGGACAAGAGAAGTGGTACTGTGCAGTGTCCATATATACAGGACAAGAGAAGTAGTACTGTGCAGTGTCCATATATACAGGAGAAGAGAAGTGGTACTGTGCAGTGTCCATATATACAGGACAAGAGAAGTGGTACTGTGCAGTGTCCATATATACAGGAGAAGAGAAGTGGTACTGTGCAGTGTCCATATACACAGGACAAGAGAAGTGGTACTGTGCAGTGTCCATATATAGAGGACAGGAGAAGTGGTACTGTGCAGTGTCCATATATAGAGGACAGGAGAAGTAGTACTGTGCACTGTCCATATATACAGGACAGGAGAAGTGGTACTGTGCAGTGTCCATATATACAGGATAGGAGAAGTGGTACTGTGCACTGTCCATATATACAGGACAAGAGAAGTGGTACTGTGCAGTGTCCATATATACAGGAGAAGAGAAGTGGTACTGTGCAGAGTCCATATATACAGGAGAAGTGGTACTGTGCAGTGTCCATATATACAGGACAGGAGAAGTGGTACTGTGCAGTGTTCATATATACAGGAGAAGAGAAGTGGTACTGTGCAGTGTCCATATATATAGGACAAGAGAAGTGGTACTGTGCAGTGTCCGTATATACAGGACAGGAGAAGTGGTACTGTGCAGTGTCCATATATACAGGAGAAGAGAAGTGGTACTGTGCAGTGTCCATATATACAGGACAGGAGAAGTGGTACTGTGCAGTGTCCATATATACAGGAGAAGAGAAGTGGTACTGTGCAGTGTATATATATATACAGGACAGAAGAAGTAGTACTGTGCAGTGTCCATATATACAGGACAGGAGAAGTGGTACAGTGCAGTGTCCATATATACAGGACAGGAGAAGTGGTACTGTGCAGTGTCCATATATACAAGACAGGAGAAGTGGTACTGTGCAGTGTCCATATATACAAGACAGGAGAAGTGGTACTGTGCAGTGTCCATATATACAAGACAGGAGAAGTGGTACTGTGCAGTGTCCATATATACAGGACAGGAGAAGTGGTACTGTGCAGTGTCCATATATACAAGACAGGAGAAGTGGTACTGTGCAGTGTCCATATATACAGGAGAAGAGAAGTGGTACTGTGCAGTGTCCATATATACAGGAGAAGAGAAGTGGTACTGTGCAGTGTCCATATATACAGGACAGGAGAAGTGGTACTGTGCAGTGTCCATATATACAGGACAGGAGAAGTGGTACTGTACAGTGTCCATATATACAGGACAGGAGAAGTGGTACTGTGCAGTGTCCATATATACAGGACAAGAGAAGTGGTACTGTGCAGTGTCCATATATACAGGACAGGAGAAGTGGTACTGTGCAGTGTCCATATATACAGGACAAGAGAAGTGGTACTGTGCAGTGTCCATATATACAGGACAAGAGAAGTGGTACTGTGCACTGTCCATATATACAGGACAGGAGAAGTGGTACTGTGCAGTGTCCATATATACAGGACAAGAGAAGTGGTACTGTGCAGTGTCCATATATACAGGACAAGAGAAGTGGTACTGTGCAGTGTCCATATATACAGGATAGATGAAGTGGTACTGTGCACTGTCCATATATACAGGACAGGAGAAGTGGTACTGTGCAGTGTCCATATATACAGGATAGGAGAAGTGGTACTGTGCACTGTCCATATATACAGGACAGGAGAAGTGGTACTGTACAGTGTCCATATAAACAGGAGAAGTGGTACTGTGCAGTGTTCATATATACAGGAGAAGAGAAGTGGTACTGTGCAGTGTCCATATATACAGGAGAAGTGGTACTGTGCAGTGTCTATATATACAGGACAGGAGAAGTGTTACTGTGCAGTGTCCATATATACAGGACAGGAGAAGTGGTACTGTGCAGTGTCCATATATACAGGACAGGAGAAGTGGTACTGTGCAGTGTCCATATATACAGGACAGGAGAAGTGGTACTGTGCAGTGTCTATATATACAAGACAGGAGAAGTGGTACTGTGCAGTGTCCATATATACAGGACAGGAGAAATGGTACTGTGCAGTGTCCATATATACAAGACAGAAGTGGTACTGTGCAGTGTCCATATATACAGGAGAAGAGAAGTGGTACTGTGCAGTGTCCATATTTACAGGACAGGAGAAGTGGTACTGTGCAGTGTCCATATATACAGGACAGGAGAAGTGGTACTGTGCAGTGTCCATATATACAGGACAGGAGAAGTGGTACTGTGCAGTGTCCATATATACAGGACAAGAGAAGTGGTACTGTGCAGTGTCCATATATACAGGACAAGAGAAGTGGTACTGTGCAGTGTCCATATATACAGGACAAGAGAAGTGGTACTGTGCAGTGTCCATATATACAGGAGAAGAGAAGTGGTACTGTGCAGTGTCCATATATACAGGACAAGAGAAGTGGTACTGTGCAGTGTCCATATATACAGGAGAAGAGAAGTGGTACTGTGCAGTGTCCATATATACAGGACAAGAGAAGTGGTACTGTGCAGTGTCCATATATACAGGAGAAGAGAAGTGGTACTGTGCAGTGTCCATATATACAGGGGAAGAGAAGTAGTACTGTGCACTGTCCATATATACAGGACAGGAGAAGTGGTACTGTGCAGTGTCCATATATACAGGATAGGAGAAGTGGTACTGTGCACTGTCCATGTATACAGGACAAGAGAAGTGGTACTGTGCACTGTCCATGTATACAGGACAAGAGAAGTGGTACTGTGCAGTGTCCATATATACAGGATAGGAGAAGTGGTACTGTGCAGTGTTCATATATACAGGAGAAGAGAAGTGGTACTGTGCAGTGTCCATATATACAGGAGAAGTGGTACTGTGCAGTGTCCATATATACAGGACAGGAGAAGTGGTACTGTGCACTGTCCATATATACAGGACAGGAGAAGTGGTACTGTGCAGTGTCCATATATACAGGACAGGAGAAGTGGTACTGTGCAGTGTCCATATATACAGGACAGGAGAAGTGGTACTGTGCAGTGTCCATATATAGAGGATAGGAGAAGTGGTACTGTGCACTGTCCATATATACAGGACAGGAGAAGTGGTACTGTGCAGTGTCCATATATACAGGAGAAGAGAAGTGGTACTGTGCAGTGTCCATATATACAGGACAAGAGAAGTGGTACTGTGCAGTGTCCATATATACAGGATAGGAGAAGTGGTACTGTGCAGTGTCCATATATACAGGACAGGAGAAGTGGTACTGTGCAGTGTCTATATATACAGGACAGGAGAAGTGGTACTGTGCAGTGTCTATATATATACAGGACAGGAGAAGTGGTACTGTGCAGTGTCCTTATATACAGGACAGGAGAAGTGGTACTGTGCAGTGTCTATATATATACAGGACAGGAGAAGTGGTACTGTGCAGTGTCCTTATATACAGGACAGGAGAAGTGGTACTGTGCAGTGTCTATATATATATACAGGACAGGAGAAGTGGTACTGTGCAGTGTCCTTATATACAGGACAGGAGAAGTGGTACTGTGCACTGTCCATATATACAGGACAGGAGAAGTGGTACCGTGCAGTGTCCATATATACAGGACAGGAGAAGTGGTACTGTGCAGTGTCCATATATACAGGACAGGAGTAGTGGTACTGTGCACTGTCCATATATACAGGACAGGAGAAGTGGTACTGTGCAGTGTCCATATATACAGGACAGGAGAAGTGGTACTGTGCAGTGTCCATATATACAGAATAGGAGAAGTGGTACTGTGCACTGTCCATATATACAGGACAGGAGAAGTGGTACTGTGCAGTGTCCATATATACAGAACAGGAGAAGTGGTACTGTGCAGTGTCCATATATACAGGACAGGAGAAGTGGTACTGTGCAGTGTCCATATATACAGGACAAGAGAAGTGGTACTGTGCAGTGTCCATATATACAGGACAAGAGAAGTGGTACTGTGCAGTGTCCATATATACAGGAGAAGAGAAGTGGTACTGTGCAGTGTCCATATATACAGGACAGGAGAAGTGGTACTGTGCAGTGTCCATATATACAGGACAGGAGTAGTGGTACTGTGCAGTGTTCATATATACAGGAGAAGAGAAGTGGTACTGTGCAGTGTCCATATATATAGGACAAAAGAAGTGGTACTGTGCAGTGTCCGTATATACAGGACAGGAGAAGTGGTACTGTGCAGTGTCCATATATACAGGACAAGAGAAGTGGTACTGTGCAGTATCCGTATATACAGGACAGGAGAAGTGGTACTGTGCAGTGTCCATATATACAGGACAGGAGAAGTGGTACTGTGCAGTGTCCATATATACAGGACAGGAGAAGTGGTACTGTGCAGTGTCCATATATACAGGACAGGAGAAGTGGTACTGTGCACTGTCCATATATACAGGACAGGAGAAGTGGTACTGTGCAGTGTCCATATATACAGGACAGGAGAAGTGGTACTGTGCAGTGTCCATATATACAGGATAGGAGAAGTGGTACTGTGCACTGTCCATATATACAGGACAGGAGAAGTGGTACTGTGCAGTGTCCATATACACAGGACAAGAGAAGTGGTACTGTGCAGTGTCCATATATACAGGACAAGAGAAGTGGTACTGTGCAGTGTCCATATATACAGGACAGGAGAAGTGGTACTGTGCAGTGTCCATATACACAGGACCAGAGAAGTGGTACTGTGCAGTGTCCATATATAGACTACAGGAGAAGTAGTACTGTGCACTGTCCATATATACAGGACAGGAGAAGTGGTACTGTGCAGTGTCCATATATACAGGATAGGAGAAGTGGTACTGTGCACTGTCCATGTATACAGGACAAGAGAAGTGGTACTGTGCACTGTCCATGTATACAGGACAAGAGAAGTGGTACTGTGCAGTGTCCATATATACAGGATAGGAGAAGTGGTACTGTGCAGTGTTCATATATACAGGAGAAGAGAAGTGGTACTGTGCAGTGTCCATATATACAGGAGAAGTGGTACTGTGCAGTGTTCATATATACAGGAGAAGAGAAGTGGTACTGTGCAGTGTCCATATATACAGGACAGGAGAAGTGGTACTGTGCACTGTCCATATATACAGGACAGGAGAAGTGGTACTGTGCAGTGTCCATATATACAGGACAGGAGAAGTGGTACTGTGCAGTGTCCATATATACAGGACAAGAGAAGTGGTACTGTGCAGTGTCCATATATAGAGGATAGGAGAAGTGGTACTGTGCACTGTCCATATATACAGGAGAAGAGAAGTGGTACTGTGCAGTGTCCATATATACAGGACAAGAGAAGTGGTACTGTGCAGTGTCCATATATACAGGATAGGAGAAGTGATACTGTGCAGTGTCCATATATACAGGACAGGAGAAGTGGTACTGTGCACTGTCCATATATACAGGACAGGAGAAGTGGTACTGTGCAGTGTCCATATATACAGGACAGGAGAAGTGGTACTGTGCAGTGTCCATATATACAGGACAGGAGTAGTGGTACTGTGCACTGTCCATATATACAGGACAGGAGAAGTGGTACTGTGCAGTGTCCATATATACAGGACAGGAGAAGTGGTACTGTGCAGTGTCCATATATACAGGATAGGAGAAGTGGTACTGTGCACTGTCCATATATACAGGACAGGAGAAGTGGTACTGTGCAGTGTCCATATATACAGGACAGGAGAAGTGGTACTGTGCAGTGTCCATATATACAGGACAGGAGAAGTGGTACTGTGCACTGTCCATATATACAGGACAGGAGAAGTGGTACTGTGCAGTGTCTATATATACAGGACAGGAGAAGTGGTACTGTGCAGTGTCCATATAAACAGGACAAGAGAAGTGGTACTGTGCAGTGTCCATATATACAGGACAAGAGAAGTGGTACTGTGCAGTGTCCGTATATACAGGAGAAGAGAAGTGGTACTGTGCAGTGTCCATATATACAGGACAGGAGAAGTGGTACTGTGCAGTGTCCATATATACAGGACAGGAGAAGTGGTACTGTGCAGTGTCCATATATACAGGAGAAGAGAAGTGGTACTGTGCAGTATCCGTATATACAGGACAGGAGAAGTGGTACTGTGCAGTGTCCATATATACAGGACAGGAGAAGTGGTACTGTGCAGTGTCCATATATACAGGACAGGAGAAGTGGTACTGTGCAGTGTCCATATATACAGGACAGGAGAAGTGGTACTGTGCAGTGTCCATATATACAGGACAGGAGAAGTGGTACTGTGCAGTGTCCATATATACAGGACAGGAGAAGTGGTACTGTGCAGTGTCCTTATATACAGGACAGGAGAAGTGGTACTGTGCAGTGTCCATATATACAGGAGAGGAGAAGTGGTACTGTGCAGTGTCCATATATACAGGATAGGAGAAGTGGTACTGTGCACTGTCCATATATACAGGACAGGAGAAGTGGTACTGTGCAGTGTCCATATATACAGGATAGGAGAAGTGGTACTGTGCACTGTACATATATACAGGACAAGAGAAGTGGTACTGTGCAGTGTCCATATATACAGGACAGGAGAAGTGGTACTGTGCAGTGTCCATATATACAGGATAGGAGAAGTGGTACTGTGCAGTGTCCATATATAGAGGACAGGAGAAGTAGTACTGTGTACTGTCCATATATACAGGACAGGAGAAGTGGTACTGTGCAGTGTCCATATATACAGGATAGGAGAAGTGGTACTGTGCACTGTCCATATATACAGGACAAGAGAAGTGGTACTGTGCAGTGTCCATATATACAGGACAGGAGAAGTGGTACTGTGCACTGTCCATATATACAGGACAAGAGAAGTGGTACTGTGCACTGTCCATATATACAGGACAAGAGAAGTGGTACTGTGCAGTGTCCATATATACAGGACAGGAGAAGTGGTACTGTGCAGTGTCCATATATACAGGACAGGAGAAGTGGTACTGTACAGTGTCCATATATATAAGAGCAGAAACTGAGGATTACACCAGTATAGAGAAGTCGTACTTAGAAGTACCCAGATGTCTAGGGAATGTAAGATGTTGTACATTACACACCTAGTGACAAGCCAACATGTAGGCACAAAACAACTTAATGAAGGGAAATTTCTCTCAGCAGACTTTGGTGATTTATGCTGATCAGACGTCTCTCACTGTTCCAGGTACGAGAACATTACAGAATCTGCCAACCTGTCTGCTGCAGTGCCCGGGGCAGAGGATGTGTAAGAGAGTCCAGAACACTGTGAGCAGAATGATGATTCCTGGCACAGATATGTAATAATATTCAGTATATTATATAATATATAAGTCCTAAGTATCAAAACTACCAAGTACCAGAAGATAGTAATCTGATATCAAGCAAGCCTAACCCATCTTATCTACAGATAACAGAAAAAAATGTCTTACATATGGGAGCAGTATTATAGTAGTTATATTCTTGTACATAGGAGTAGTATTATATTAGTTATATTCTTGTACATAGGAGTAGTATTATAGTAGTTATATTCTTGTACATAGGAGTAGTATTATAGTAGTTATATTCTTGTACATAGGAGGTAGTATTATAGTAGTTATATTCTTGTACATTGGAGTAGTATTTTAGTAGTTATATTCTTGTACACAGGAGTAGTATTATAGTAGTTATATTCTTGTACATAGGAGTAGTATTATAATAGTTATATTCTTGTACATAGGAGTAGTATTATATTAGTTATATTCTTGTACATAGGAGTAGTATTATAGTAGTTATATTCTTGTACATAGGAGTAGTATTATAGTAGTTATATTCTTGTACATAGGAGGTAGTATTATAGTAGTTATATTCTTGTACATAGGAGGTAGTATTATAGTAGTTATATTCTTGTACATAGGAGCAGTATTATAGTAGTTATATTCTTGTACATAGGAGCAGTATTATAGTAGTTATATTCTTGTACATAGGAGGTAGTATTATAGTAGTTATATTCTTGTACATAGGAGTAGTATTATAATAGTTATATTCTTGTACATAGGAGTAGTATTATAATAGTTATATTCTTGTACATTGGAGCAGTATTATAGTAGTTATATTCTTGTATATAAGAGTAGTATTATAGTAGTTATATTCTTGTACATAGGAGTAGTATTATAATAGTTATATTCTTGTACATAGGAGTAGTATTATATTAGTTATATTCTTGTACATAGGAGTAGTATTATAGTAGTTATATTCTTGTACATAGGAGTAGTATTATAGTAGTTATATTCTTGTACATAGGAGGTAGTATTATAGTAGTTATATTCTTGTACATTGGAGTAGTATTTTAGTAGTTATATTCTTGTACACAGGAGTAGTATTATAGTAGTTATATTCTTGTACATAGGAGGTAGTATTATAGTAGTTATATTCTTGTACATAGGAGTAGTATTATAGTAGTTATATTCTTGTACATAGGAGCAGTATTATAGTAGTTATATTCTTGTACATAGGAGGTAGTATTATAGTAGTTATATTCTTGTACATAGGAGTAGTATTATAATAGTTATATTCTTGTACATAGGAGTAGTATTATAATAGTTATATTCTTGTACATTGGAGCAGTATTATAGTAGTTATATTCTTGTATATAAGAGTAGTATTATAGTAGTTATATTCTTGTACATAGGAGTAGTATTATAATAGTTATATTCTTGTACATAGGAGTAGTATTATAATAGTTATATTCTTGTACATTGGAGTAGTATTATAGTAGTTATATTCTTGTACACAGGAGTAGTATTATAGTAGTTATATTCTTGTACATAGGAGGTAGTATTATAGTAGTTATATTCTTGTACATAGGAGTAGTATTATAGTAGTTATATTCTTGTACATAGGAGCAGTATTATAGTAGTTATATTCTTGTACATAGGAGGTAGTATTATAGTAGTTATATTCTTGTACATAGGAGCAGTATTATAGTAGTTATATTCTTGTACATAGGAGGTAGTATTATAGTAGATATATTCTTGTACACAGGAGTAGTATTATAGTAGCTATATTCTCGTACATAGGAGCAGTATTATAGTAGTTATATTCTTATACATAGGGGTAGTATTATAGTAGTTATATTATTGTACATAGGAGGTAGTATTATAGTAGTTATATTCTTGTACATAGGAGGTAGCATTATAGTAGTTATATTCTTGTACATAGGAGGTAGTATTATAGTAGTTATATTCTTGTACATAGGAGTAGTATTATAGTAGTTATATTCTTGTACATAGGAGTAGTATTATAGTAGTTATATTCTTGTACATAGGAGGTAGTATTATAGTAGTTATATTCTTGTACATTGGAGTAGTATTTTAGTAGTTATATTCTTGTACACAGGAGTAGTATTATAGTAGTTATATTCTTGTACATAGGAGTAGTATTATAATAGTTATATTCTTGTACATAGGAGTAGTATTATATTAGTTATATTCTTGTACATAGGAGTAGTATTATAGTAGTTATATTCTTGTACATAGGAGTAGTATTATAGTAGTTATATTCTTGTACATAGGAGGTAGTATTATAGTAGTTATATTCTTGTACATTGGAGTAGTATTTTAGTAGTTATATTCTTGTACACAGGAGTAGTATTATAGTAGTTATATTCTTGTACATAGGAGGTAGTATTATAGTAGTTATATTCTTGTACATAGGAGCAGTATTATAGTAGTTATATTCTTGTACATAGGAGTAGTATTATAGTAGTTATATTCTTGTACATAGGAGGTAGTATTATAGTAGTTATATTCTTGTACATAGGAGCAGTATTATAGTAGTTATATTCTTGTACATAGGAGGTAGTATTATAGTAGTTATATTCTTGTACATAGGAGCAGTATTATAGTAGTTATATTCTTGTACATAGGAGGTAGTATTATAGTAGTTATATTCTTGTACATAGGAGTAGTATTATAATAGTTATATTCTTGTACATAGGAGTAGTATTATAATAGTTATATTCTTGTACATTGGAGCAGTATTATAGTAGTTATATTCTTGTATATAAGAGTAGTATTATAGTAGTTATATTCTTGTACATAGGAGTAGTATTATAATAGTTATATTCTTGTACATAGGAGTAGTATTATATTAGTTATATTCTTGTACATAGGAGTAGTATTATAGTAGTTATATTCTTGTACATAGGAGTAGTATTATAGTAGTTATATTCTTGTACATAGGAGGTAGTATTATAGTAGTTATATTCTTGTACATTGGAGTAGTATTTTAGTAGTTATATTCTTGTACACAGGAGTAGTATTATAGTAGTTATATTCTTGTACATAGGAGGTAGTATTATAGTAGTTATATTCTTGTACATAGGAGTAGTATTATAGTAGTTATATTCTTGTACATAGGAGCAGTATTATAGTAGTTATATTCTTGTACATAGGAGGTAGTATTATAGTAGTTATATTCTTGTACATAGGAGTAGTATTATAATAGTTATATTCTTGTACATAGGAGTAGTATTATAATAGTTATATTCTTGTACATTGGAGCAGTATTATAGTAGTTATATTCTTGTATATAAGAGTAGTATTATAGTAGTTATATTCTTGTACATAGGAGTAGTATTATAATAGTTATATTCTTGTACATAGGAGTAGTATTATAATAGTTATATTCTTGTACATTGGAGTAGTATTATAGTAGTTATATTCTTGTACACAGGAGTAGTATTATAGTAGTTATATTCTTGTACATAGGAGGTAGTATTATAGTAGTTATATTCTTGTACATAGGAGTAGTATTATAGTAGTTATATTCTTGTACATAGGAGCAGTATTATAGTAGTTATATTCTTGTACATAGGAGGTAGTATTATAGTAGTTATATTCTTGTACATAGGAGCAGTATTATAGTAGTTATATTCTTGTACATAGGAGGTAGTATTATAGTAGATATATTCTTGTACACAGGAGTAGTATTATAGTAGCTATATTCTCGTACATAGGAGCAGTATTATAGTAGTTATATTCTTATACATAGGGGTAGTATTATAGTAGTTATATTATTGTACATAGGAGGTAGTATTATAGTAGTTATATTCTTGTACATAGGAGGTAGCATTATAGTAGTTATATTCTTGTACATAGGAGGTAGTATTATAGTAGTTATATTCTTGTACATAGGAGCAGTATTATAGTAGTTATATTCTTATACATAGGAGCAGTATTATAGTAGTTATATTCTTGTACATAGGAGGTAGTATTATAGTAGTTATATTATTGTACATAGGAGCAGTATTATAGTAGTTATATTCTTGTACATAGGAGTAGTATTATAGTAGTTATATTCTTGTACATAGGAGGTAGTATTATAGTAGTTATATTCTTGTACATAGTAGTAGTATTATAGTAGTTATATTCTTGTACATAGGAGCAGTATTATAGTAGTTATATTCTTGTACATAGGAGGTAGTATTATAGTAGTTATATTATTGTACATAGGAGCAGTATTATAGTAGTTATATTCTTGTACATAGGAGTAGTATTATAATAGTTATATTCTTGTACATAGGAGGTAGTATTATAGTAGTTATATTCTTGTACATAGCAGTATTATAGTAGTTATATTCTTGTACATAGGGGTAGTATTATAGTAGTTATATTATTGTACATAGGAGCAGTATTATAGTAGTTATATTCTTGTACATAGGAGGTAATATTATAGTAGTTATTTTATTGTACATAGGAGCAGTATTATAGTAGTTATATTCTTGTACATAGGAGGTAGTATTATAGTAGTTATATTATTGCACATAGGAGTAGTATTATAGTAGTTATATTCTTGTACATAGGAGGTAGTATTATAGTAGTTATATTCTTGTACATAGTAGTAGTATTATAGTAGTTATATTCTTGTACATAGGAGCAGTATTATAGTAGTTATATTCTTGTATATAGGAGTAGTATTATAGTAATTATATTCTTGTACATTGGAGCAGTATTATAGTAGTTATATTCTTATACATAGGAAGTAGTATTATAGTAGTTATATTCATATACATTGGAGTAGTATTATAGTAGTTATATTCTTGTACACAGGAGTAGTATTATAGTAGTTATATTCTTGTACATAGGAGCAGTATTATAGTAGTTATATTCTTGTACATAGGAGGTAGTATTATAGTATTTATATTATTGTACATAGGAGCAGTATTATAGTAGTTATATTCTTGTACATAGGAGTAGTATTATAGTAGTTATATTCTTGGACATAGGAGGTAGTATTATAGTAGTTATATTCTTGTACATAGTAGTAGTATTATAGTAGTTATATTCTTGTACATAGGAGCAGTATTATAGTAGTTATATTCTTATACATAGGAAGTAGTATTATAGTAGTTATATTCATATACATTGGAGTAGTATTATAGTAGTTATATTCTTGTACACAGGAGTAGTATTATAGTAGTTATATTCTTGTACATAGGAGCAGTATTATAGTAGTTATATTCTTGTACATAGGAGGTAGTATTATAGTAGTTATATTCTTGTACATAGGAGTAGTATTATAGTAGTTATATTCTTGTATATAAGAGCAGAATTATAGTAGTTATATTATTATACATAGGAGGTAGTATTATAGTAGTTATATTCTTTTACATAGGAGTAGTATTATAGTAGTTATATTCTTGTACATAGGAGGTAGTATTATAGTAGTTATAGTCTTGTACATAGGAGTAGTATTATAGTAGTTATATTATTGTACATAGGGGTAGTATTATAGTAGTTATATTCTTGTACATAGGAAGTAGTATTATAGTAGTTATATTACTGTACACAGGAGCAGTATTATAGTAGTTATATTCTTGTACATAGGAGTAGTATTACAGTAGTTATATTCTTGTACATAGGAGGTAGTATTATAGTAGTTATATTCTTGTACATAGTAGTAGTATTATAGTAGTTATATTCTTGTACATACGAGCAGTATTATAGTAGTTATATTCTTGTACATAGGAGGTAGTATTATAGTAGTTATATTATTGTACATAGGAGCAGTATTATAGTAGTTATATTCTTGTACATAGGAGCAGTATTATAGTAGTTATATTCTTGTACATAGGAGCAGTATTATAGTAGTTATATTCTTGTACATAGGAGAAGTATTATAGTAGTTATATTCTTGTACAAAGGAGCAGTATTATAGTAGTTATATTCTTGTACATAGGAGTAGTATTATAGTAGTTATATTCTTGTACATAGGAGCAGTATTATAGTAGTTATATTCTAGTACATAGGAGAAGTATTATAGTAGTTATATTCTTGTACATAGGAGCAGTATTATAGTAGTTATATTCTTGTACATAGGAGTAGTATTATAGTAGTTATATTCTTGTACATAGGAGCAGTATTATAGTAGTTATATTCTTGTACATAGGAGTAGTATTATAGTAGTTATATTCTTGTACATAGGAGGTAGTATTATAGTAGTTATTTTCTTGTACATAGGAGTAGTATTATAGTAGTTATATTCTTGTACGTAGGAGCAGTATTATAGTAGATATATTCTTGTACATAGGAGGTAGTATTATAGTAGTTATATTTTTGTACATAGGAGGTAGTATTATAGTAGTTATATTCTTGTACATAGGAGCAGTATTATAGTAGTTATATTCTTGTGCATAGGAGTAGTATTATAGTAGTTATATTCTTGTATATAGGAGTAGTATTAAAGTAGTTATATTCTTGTACATAGGAGCAGTATTATAGTAGTTATATTCTTGTACATAGGAGGTAGTATTATAGTAGTTATATTATAGTACATAGGAGCAGTATTACAGTAGTTATATTCTTGTACATAGGAGTAGTATTATAGTAGTTATATTCTTGTACATAGGAGGTATTATTATAATAGTTATATTCTTGTACATAGGAGTAGTATTATAGTAGTTATATTCTTGTACATAGGAGTAGTATTATAGTAGTTATATTCTTGTACATAGTAGTAGTATTATAGTAGTTATATTCTTGTACATAGGAGCAGTATTATAGTAGTTATATTCTTGTACATAGTAGTAGTATTATAGTAGTTATATTCTTGTACATAGGAGCAGTATTATAGTAGTTATATTCTTCTATATAGGAGTAGTATTATAGTAGTTATATTCTTGTACATTGGAGCAGTATTATAGTAGTTATATTCTTATACATAGGAAGTAGTATTATAGTAGTTATATTCTTGTACATAGGAGGTAGTATTATAGTAGTTATATTCTTGTACACAGGAGTAGTATTATAGTAGTTATATTCTTGTACATAGGAGTAGTATTATAGTAATTATATTCTTGCACATAGGAGGTAGTATTATAGTAGTTATATTCTTGTATATAAGAGCAGTATTATAGTAGTTATATTTTTGTACATAGGAGGTAGTATTATAGTAGTTATATTCTTTTACATAGGAGTAGTATTATAGTAGTTATATTCTTGTACATAGGAGGTAGTATTATAGTAGTTATATTCTTGTACATAGGAGTAGTATTATAGTAGTTATAATATTGTACATAGGGGTAGTATTATAGTAGTTATATTCTTGTACATAGGAAGTAGTATTATAGTAGTTATATTCTTGTACATAGGAAGTAGTATTATAGTAGTTATATTCTTGTACATAGGAGGTAGTATTATAGTAGTTATATTCTTGTACATAGGAGCAGTATTATAGTAGTTATATTCTTGTACATAGGAGTAGTATTATAGTAGTTATATTCTTGTACATAGGAGGTAGTATTATAGTAGTTATATTCTTGTACATAGGAGCAGTATTATAGTAGTTATATTCTTGTGCATAGGAGTAGTATTATAGTAGTTATATTCTTGTATATAGGAGTAGTATTATAGTAGTTATATTGTTGTACATAAGAGCAGTATTATAGTAGTTATATTCTTGTACATAGGAGGTAGTATTATAGTAGTTATATTCTTAAACATAGGTGTAGTATTATAGTAGTTATATTCTTGTATATAGGAGTAGTATTATAGTAGTTATATTCTTGTACATTGGAGCAGTATTATAGTAGTTATATTCTTGTACATAGGAAGTAGTATTATAGTAGTTATATTCATATACATTGGAGTAGTATTATAGTAGTTATATTCTTGTACACAGGAGTAGTATTATAGTAGTTATATTCTTGTACATAGGAGTAGTATTATAGTAGTTATATTCTTGTACATAGGAGGTAGTATTATAGTAGTTATATTTTTGTACATAGGAGTAGTATTATAGTAGTTATATTCTTGTATATGACAGCAGTATTATAGTAGTTATATTCTTGTGCATAGGAGTAGTATTATAGTAGTTATATTCTTGTATATAGGAGTAGTATTATAGTAGTTATATTCTTGTACATAGGAGCAGTATTATAGTAGTTATATTCTTGTACATAGTAGTAGTATTATAGTAGTTATATTCTTGTACATAGGAGCAGTATTATAGTAGTTATATTCTTGTACATAGGAGCAGTATTATAGTAGTTATATTCTTCTATATAGGAGTAGTATTATAGTAGTTATATTCTTGTACATAGGAGGTAGTATTATAGTAGTTATATTCTTGTACACAGGAGTAGTATTATAGTAGTTATATTCTTATACATAGGAAGTAGTATTATAGTAGTTATATTCTTGTACATAGGAGGTAGTATTATAGTAGTTATATTCTTGTACACAGGAGTAGTATTATAGTAGTTATATTCTTGTATATAGGAGTAGTATTATAGTAGTTATATTCTTGTACATTGGAGCAGTATTATAGTAGTTATATTCTTGTACATAGGAAGTAGTATTATAGTAGTTATATTCATATACATTGGAGTAGTATTATAGTAGTTATATTCTTGTACACAGGAGTAGTATTATAGTAGTTATATTCTTGTACATAGGAGTAGTATTATAGTAGTTATATTCTTGTACATAGGAGGTAGTATTATAGTAGTTATATTTTTGTACATAGGAGTAGTATTATAGTAGTTATATTCTTGTATATGAGAGCAGTATTATAGTAGTTATATTCTTGTGCATAGGAGTAGTATTATAGTAGTTATATTCTTGTATATAGGAGTAGTAATATAGTAGTTATATTCTTGTACATAGGAGCAGTATTATAGTAGTTATATTCTTGTACATAGGAGGTAGTATTATAGTAGTTATATTATAGTACATAGGAGCAGTATTACAGTAGTTATATTCTTGTACATAGGAGTAGTATTATAGTAGTTATATTCTTGTACATAGGAGTAGTATTATAGTAGTTATATTCTTGTACATAGTAGTAGTATTATAGTAGTTATATTCTTGTACATAGGAGCAGTATTATAGTAGTTATATTCTTGTACATAGTAGTAGTATTATAGTAGTTATATTCTTGTACATAGGAGCAGTATTATAGTAGTTATATTCTTCTATATAGGAGTAGTATTATAGTAGTTATATTCTTGTACATTGGAGCAGTATTATAGTAGTTATATTCTTATACATAGGAAGTAGTATTATAGTAGTTATATTCTTGTACATAGGAGGTAGTATTATAGTAGTTATATTCTTGTACACAGGAGTAGTATTATAGTAGTTATATTCTTGTACATAGGAGCAGTATTATAGTAATTATATTCTTGCACATAGGAGGTAGTATTATAGTAGTTATATTCTTGTATATAAGAGCAGTATTATAGTAGTTATATTTTTGTACATAGGAGGTAGTATTATAGTAGTTATATTCTTTTACATAGGAGTAGTATTATAGTAGTTATATTCTTGTACATAGGAGGTAGTATTATAGTAGTTATATTCTTGTACATAGGAGTAGTATTATAGTAGTTATATTATTGTACATAGGGGTAGTATTATAGTAGTTATATTCTTGTACATAGTAGTAGTATTATAGTAATTATATTCTTGCACATAGGAGGTAGTATTATAGTAGTTATATTCTTGTATATAAGAGCAGTATTATAGTAGTTATATTTTTGTACATAGGAGGTAGTATTATAGTAGTTATATTCTTTTACATAGGAGTAGTATTATAGTAGTTATATTCTTGTACATAGGAGGTAGTATTATAGTAGTTATATTCTTGTACATAGGAAGTAGTATTATAGTAGTTATATTCTTGTACATACGAGCAGTATTATAGTAGTTATATTCTTGTACATAGGAGGTAGTATTATAGTAGTTATATTATTGTACATAGGAGCAGTATTATAGTAGTTATATTCTTGTACATAGGAGTAGTATTATAGTAGTTATATTCTTGTACATAGGAGGTAGTATTATAGTAGTTATATTTTTGTACATAGGAGGTAGTATTATAGTAGTTATATTCTTGTACATAGGAGCAGTATTATAGTAGTTATATTCTTGTGCATAGGAGTAGTATTATAGTAGTTATATTCTTGTATATAGGAGTAGTATTATAGTAGTTATATTCTTGTACATAAGAGCAGTATTATAGTAGTTATATTCTTGTACATAGGAGGTAGTATTATAGTAGTTATATTCTTAAACATAGGTGTAGTATTATAGTAGTTATATTCTTGTACATAGGAGTAGTATTATAGTAGTTATATTCTTGTATATAGGAGTAGTATTATAGTAGTTATATTCTTGTACATTGGAGCAGTATTATAGTAGTTATATTCTTGTACATAGGAAGTAGTATTATAGTAGTTATATTCATATACATTGGAGTAGTATTATAGTAGTTATATTCTTGTACACAGGAGTAGTATTATAGTAGTTATATTCTTGTACATAGGAGTAGTATTATAGTAGTTATATGCTTGTACATAGGAGGTAGTATTATAGTAGTTATATTTTTGTACATAGGAGTAGTATTATAGTAGTTATATTCTTGTATATGAGAGCAGTATTATAGTAGTTATATTATTGTACATAGGGGTAGTATTATAGTAGTTATATTCTTGTACATAGGAAGTAGTATTATAGTAGTTATATTATTGTACATAGGAGCAGTATTATAGTAGTTATATTCTTGTACATAGGAGGTAATATTATAGTAGTTATATTCTTCTACATAGAAATAGTATTATAGTAGATATATTCTTGTACATAGGAGGTAGTATTATAGTAGTTATATTCTTGTACATAGTAGTAGTATTATAGTATTTATATTCTTGTACATAGGAGTAGTATTATAGTAGTTATATTCTTGTACATAGGAGGTAATTTTTATTAGTAAAAACAAAACAAAAATACATTACATTCTAGCAGAATTAATAACTAATAATAATAATAATAATAATATAACATAAATCAGACATGTCTGTCAGATAACAAAAATGAGAATCACTTTAACTTAAGAGTCCATTGCTGGCAGGATAAAGAGGGGGAAAAAAATAAATAAATCCATAAATAAATGAACAGACTTATTTGCAGTGTTATCAGAATATTCAGCAATCGATATATACATTTCTCCACAATTTTACATTATCAGACTTTTTTCTGACCTCCAGAGACTTTATCCACCTCAGTTCAGATATGATATATGTGACAGCGGTCATATGACGGAAGGGCTCTCTGTGTAGGGACTCCTGGGTCCTTGTATGCCAGTGATAATATTTGATGACAGTAATAATAATATACAGGGTCTCCCGGTTAATGTCACCTATATTAGTTGGGATGCCATATATGATCTCGGGGTATTTGAGTGATTGTAATCGGGGAATTTTCAGCCTCCGGGATATTTCCTGCCAGATCTTTCGCCCTCCCCCGCACTCTGATATAAAATGTGCCATGGTCTCCTCCTGCTGACAACCTAATGGACATGCCCGATCTGTCACACTGAGATGTTTTAGGTTGCCTCTTACAAAAAGCTTCCCATGCAGAGATAGCCAGGCAATGTCAAAGAACTTTGCAGGGAGCCTCAGACCAGTGAGGAGCCTCAGACTATCCTGCAGGGTTGTAGATGTGCAGTCCCTCAATGCTGGCTGGAGACAATAGAAAGTCTTACATACCCTGGTATACAGATCTCTCCTGGTCTTACTCACCAGATAGGTCTTTTCAATACCCCATTTTTTCAGGCACCTTATGCCATAGTCCAGATACTGGGGGAGGTAGTCACGAGTCGATCGACCCCTCTTAAGGCTGCCGCCTCGCACCCAGGATTCTGCAAAAGGCAATATCCAATTCCTGATACTATTTACCCACAGGGAGCTGTTATCTGAGTCCAGGCAACCAAAATTTACTTTTAGAAACATGGAGTCAAAAAACACCCTTGGATTTAACATATCCAGCCCACCCTCTCTCCTCTGTAGGTAGGTTATCCCTCTTTTTACTGGGTTCAACCTGTTCCCCCACAAAAGTTGGAAGAACAGGCTAAAGAGCCCAGCGGAGAAAGATTCTGGCAAAGGAAAGACAACAGAGACGTACAAGAAGACAGGGACCAGGTAAGTCTTCAACATTTTAACCCTTTCTCTATAGGTCAGCCTCCAGTTCTTCCATCGCTGAACCTTTGCATTTCCGGATTCCAACTTTTCTTCCCAATTTAGTCTGCAATTATCATCCCTCCCGAATTTCACCCCAAGGATCTTAATATAGGAGGAGGCCTGGGCAAACTGCGGCAGATCAAATGTAGGACCAGTATGACCCGTCCAGAGAGCTTGACTCTTCTCAAGGTTGACAAGAGACCCGGAGGCCTCTGAGTAACTTCTGATGGCCGCAGACAACATCTCCACCTCACGAGGCTCAGATATCACCACAGTCACATCATCCGCGTAGGCAACAACTCTCAGGGGCAAGCAGTGGGGGACCGGCGCCCCCTGAAAATCACACTCCTGCAGTGACCTAAGAAACGGGTCTATGGCAAACACATACAGTAATGGACTCAGTGGGCAACCTTGTCTCACCCCTGCCTCAACCCTGAAAGCATCACCCTGCCAACCATTAATCAGAGGAAAGCTCTCCGCCTCATGGTACAAAGTTCTCAGCCAATCCACAAATTGTCCCGGAATACCGTACTTTGTCAAAGTCGCCCATAGATACTCATGGTCTACTCTGTCAAAGGCCTTAGCCTGGTCAAGACTCACAACATATCTCCCACACCTCAGAGCTTTACATCTCTCAAACATCTCCCTTATCGAGATAACTGCTCCAGAGATGTTCCGCCTTTTAACTGTGCCAAACTGTGAGCCTGCCAACAGTGCCGGGGACAAACAAACTAATCTAGAGAACAGAATTTTTGCAAGAATCTTCCTATCGACATTCAAGAGGGCAATCGGCCTCCAGTTCTTGATGTCACTAGGCTCTTTACCTTTAGACAGCAGGATCAGGGAGGACACTCTCATGGATGGAGGCATCAGGTGGTTTTCTAGACTAGTTTTGTATACATCCACGAGAATTGGTGCCAAGAGGTCTCGGAATTTCTTATAGAACTCAGCTGTAATCCCATCTGGACCTGGTGCCTTCTTCAGATGTAACTTATCTATGGCCTTTTTCACCTCCTCCACTGTTAACTCTGCTGTCAAAGGAGAAAAGTCCAAATCATTAGTATCAGGACCTGGAGTTGCCTCCAAGAATTGAGCCACCTTCTCTCTATCCAAAACCTTCTTCTGAAACAAGTCAGCATAGTAAGTTCTCACCACCCCCAGGATACCCTCCCGAGATTCCTGTAACACACCCTGGGAGTCAGTGAGACCTGTGACCGATTTATTTGCCACCCGCTCCCTGCAATTCTCAAAAGGATCCGGAGCCCCTAAGGACCCATAATCCCGTTCAAGAACCAGGGATGCATACCTGCGGTACTGATACTGACTGATCTCAGATTTCAGCCGGTCAATCTTCTGTTGGTTATCCCCGCCCGCCGAATAGAGTGACTCCAATTCTTTCCGCAGCCTGAGATACTGGCTATACTTACTCTTCCCCTTCTTAACTGACAGTCTCCTTAAGAGGGATCTGATCTCCTCCTTGACATCCTCCCACCAGTCTGCCATGTTGTCATAAAACACCACTCTCTCAAGCTGGTTCTGAAATAGAGAGTGGACACAACTCCGGACACAGTCATCGTCCAAGAGGCTGGAATTGAGCTTCCATAGGCCTCTCCCAATATCAGGGCGTTTTGTGGAGCCCAAGCAAAAATACAAAGCCAGATGGTCAGAATAAGGGACTGTCTTTTCACTTTTCTCACTAACATGCTCAGCGGGACTGACCAGAGCTAAGTCTATCCGACTGCATCTACCAGCGCAGGAGTAAGTGAATTTTGGTTTCCTACCACCCTCAGTAAACACATCAGACAGACCAGCCTGGGAAATAATTCTGCTTAAGACCTTGCAGTCCCTGGTGAGAGGCCTACCAGTAGGTCTGTCACTGGATGACATGGTGGCATTGAAGTCCCCTGCCATGACTACCGGAACAGATGTAAACAAGTACTGCTTGACTTCATCAAACAGACGTGCCCTTTCAATCACCGACTGCGGTGGACCATAGATATTAATGAGTCGGAGCCTTCTGCCTCGGATGGTAACTTCTAAAACCAGGCACCTCCCCATCAGAACCTCAGTGAATCTGTGTATGGTGACATCAGGGGTGTTAAACAGTATAGAAACCCCGGCATAAGGTTCCACAGCCAGAGACCAGAAGGACGGGCCAGATTTCCATTCTCTCTCTGCTTCTCGTATTAGTCCTAAAGTATTTAAACGGGTTTCTTGTAAGAAATAGACATCGGCATCAAGATATCTCAGATGTTCATACACTGCGTGTCTTGTCCTCCTTGCTCGGATGCTATTCACATTACTAGAGATAACTTTAAGATAGAAACCTGCCATCAGAACAACTAGGAATATGAGAAACAGAGAGATGGGCCCCATTGTCATAGATCAGAGTCAGAGGTGTCCTGGTGACCAGCTGTTTCCATGTCTGATTCGGACTGCCCCTCATCTCGGTGGGGTCTCCTCTTAGTGGGGGGATCGCCCTCTGGCTCCTCCTCATACTCCGCCATCATTCGTGAGAGTTCTCTGTCTAGTTCTGCTTCTCCGTCTGACTCTGATAGGACACTAAATCTATTCCCCGTTGCAGTGACCTCGCCTGCACTACTTACTCTCATCTTTGTGGGCTTTTCTACCGTGGTCCACTCACCCTCAGGCTTACGGCTGGCTTTATCCTTCTTCCTCCTTTTATTATTATTGGATGATCGGGCAGGAGAAGAGACGACCACTGAGGGTTGTACAACCTGCTCGACAACCTCCATGGTCGTCTCAATGGGACCTGACTCGGCCTGGTCTTGGGTGGTATCACCTGTATGTGGTTGAGGCTCCGCCTCCGTGACTACTGACCCTGACAATAGCGCCTCCTCCTCCTCCTGTATGTCATCAGCCGCTGCCAGCAAGTCCTCATCAGGGCTATCCTTACAGATGTTATGCCAGGCATCAGGACAATCTCTGTGGGGGTGACCGATCCGACCGCACAGGTTACACCTAATGCTTTGGCATGTGGCACTCACGTGGCCCATTTCATTACATAGGCTACACTTTACCATGGAGCATACACTGGCCACATGGCCGGCCTTCCCACACTTGAAGCACCGGCGAGGCTGACCCGCATAGAAGCAGATCCCTTTTTCTCGGCCTATAAAGAACGAATTGGGCAGATGTTGGGTTATGTTGTTCTGCTGACGCAACTTCACCAGGACCCTCCACCCACCGGTCCAGACCCCGTCTTCATCCCTGTTCTTACTAAGATCGGACATGAGGTCACAATGCCTCCTGAGCCAGATGACAATATCCTGAGGGGGAACGGCTTCATTCCAAAATACAATTGTGACAGAGGCTGTATCTGGCCTAGAGATGGGGATGAAACTGAACTTATCCCAACCTTCCGTATCTCTCAACCTGGTGAGATTGGCCCAGAACCGGTCCAGATCAGACATCAGCTTAAAACTAACATCATACCCCTGGCGGTCAGGAAGGTTTATGACGGCCAGGATATCAGTCGGCACAAAGCCCATCTGGGTACATAGGAGCTCTCGGACCACAAACCTCCTATCCGGCAGATCCTCCTTGGCACCTCCGTGCCTAAACCTGACTACATTCCTCCTCCTGAAAGCCTGGCCTGTATAATTGGAGTTTGATGCAAAAGATGGAGCACCGCGGCTCCAGGCATTCCCTGAGGAGGTACGGCCGGATCCGCCATCTTGGCGTGTTTGTGGGCGCTGTGTGGGCTGCTGAGCACCTGTACCATGTTGTTCTGCTACTGTGCGAGTATCTAGAGGGGGAAAGTCCTGCACACTGGACTGTCCTGTGTCCGCCCCACCATCAACCTCTATGTCTGCAATATCACCAGACTCCAGAGACTGGACTGCAGAGGGGTCTGACGCCATAGATAGTGAAGGATCCCCCCCAGAAACACCTTCCCCTGCTGGGCCGTTATCACATACAGGAATATCCATAATATCAGGCACATTAGTCAGACAATCAGCGGCAGCAGAGTCCTGCACAGCAGAGTCCATATTAGTATTATAGTCAGCGGCAGCAGAGTCCTGCATAGCAGAGTCCATATTACCACTACAGTCAGCGGCAGCAGAGTCCTGCACAACAGAGTCCACAACCTGTAACCCCAAATATGTTACTCCCCCAGTACCTTCAGGTAAGAGTCCATAGTCCTGCTGCAATGACTTGTCTCCTGGGACTTGTGGTGTCTGCACAGCTGCTACTTCATTACCATTAGGCAGGGGTCCATGACCTGGTTGCAAAGTGCTGGTTGCTGGGACTTGTGGTGCCTTGCTGAGAACTGCTGCAGGTTTTTGCTGTTGCTGAACACTGGTCGCTTTCCCGTACAAATTCCCTTCCTTAAAAGGGAAACTTGCTGGCTGCAGAACTGGTTTTACATGGGACTGCTGGCTGCCACCTTGAGAGGGTTCAGACCCAGCTTTGGCACAAGGTGATGGTGACTTCTGGTATTCCTGGAACCGCTGCTGGTTTCTGTACGATTCTCCCACCGGTCCCATTTGCTCCAGTACAGTCTCGGTCTCCCGTACGTTCTCGGCGAGCTCTTTCGCCAGTGCGCTCAGCTTCCTGTCCAGTAACACCAGTTTCTCAGGGCATGCAGACTTTTTTAGATTATAGGCACATTCAATCTGTCTCTGCAGATATATTTTACTGGCCTTCAATGTCTCCAGTCGCTTGACCAGTGCTGGTATCTCATCTGCCAGGCGCAGTTCTGGTGCTCGCTCAGTAGCTGTGACAGTCTGTGCATTGTTGGAAAGCTTTGCAGGTTGGTTACCCCCAGTATGGCTTCTGGTTGGTGTAGCCTGTGATTTCTGACATGCTACGGCTGTTGTCACTGCCATGGGCCCACAATGTCCAGACTGGGGACTATGTCCCAGTTTATTTCCAGTGACTGTACTGCTGGTACCTTGAAGCTTCCCCGCTGGTCTCCCTTTGATCTCCTCCACTGCCTTCACTACATTTTTGTAGTTACCGCTTCCAGATCTTGTCCGCTCAGACCGTACCAAAACAGACTGCTGCATGTTCTCCTGCATGGTCTGCTTCTCCAGGGATGTTCTCCTCTGTCTGCAGGAGGGTGGGGTGGACTGGACACCTGCAACCTGCAATGGAGTCTGCACAGGCTGCAAAGTTTGCTCCTTACATTCAACCATTTTGCTTGGTTGTTGCACCGTACTACTGCTTGCTTCCGTTACTTCTTCCTTTACAACTTTCTTCCCATCTTGGCTTGCTGCACTAGGACTGCTGACACACTGGACACGATTCCCATTACTGGGGACTTTAGGATTTCCATCCATTTTTTTAGTTGTCTGGGAATTGCTTCCCAGAGAAGGCCTTGGAGCCTGGGCCTTGGCAGGGGAACTTCCCCACCCAGGGCGGCCCCGCCCTGGGCTATCTCCAGACATCAGGAGCCTCAGGAGAGCTACAAAAACACGTCCTCACAGCTAGGAGGTAGTATTATAGTAGTTATATTCTTGTACATAGGAGGTAGTATTATAGTAGTTATATTCTTGTACATAGGAGTAGTATTATAGTAGTTATATTCTTGTACATAGGAGCAGTATTATAGTAGTTATATTCTTGTACATAGGAGGTAGTATTATAGTAGTTATATTCTTGTACATAGGAGTAGTATTATAGTAGTTATATTCTTGTACATAGGAGGTAGTATTATAGTAGATATATTCTTGTACACAGGAGTAGTATTATAGTAGCTATATTCTCGTACATAGGAGCAGTATTATAGTAGTTATATTCTTATACATAGGGGTAGTATTATAGTAGTTATATTATTGTACATAGGAGGTAGTATTATAGTAGTTATATTCTTGTACATAGGAGGTAGCATTATAGTAGTTATATTCTTGTACATAGGAGGTAGTATTATAGTAGTTATATTCTTGTACATAGGAGTAGTATTATAGTAGTTATATTCTTGTACATAGGAGTAGTATTATAGTAGCTATATTCTTGTACATAGGAGGTAGTATTATAGTAGTTATATTCTTGTACACAGGAGTAGAATTATAGTAGTTATATTCTTGTACATAGGAGCAGTATTATAGTAGTTATATTCTTATACATAGGAGCAGTATTATAGTAGTTATATTCTTGTACATAGGAGGTAGTATTATAGTAGTTATATTATTGTACATAGGAGCAGTATTATAGTAGTTATATTCTTGTACATAGGAGTAGTATTATAGTAGTTATATTCTTGTACATAGGAGGTAGTATTATAGTAGTTATATTCTTGTACATAGTAGTAGTATTATAGTAGTTATATTCTTGTACATAGGAGCAGTATTATAGTAGTTATATTCTTGTACATAGGAGGTAGTATTATAGTAGTTATATTATTGTACATAGGAGCAGTATTATAGTAGTTATATTCTTGTACATAGGAGTAGTATTATAATAGTTATATTCTTGTACATAGGAGGTAGTATTATAGTAGTTATATTCTTGTACATAGCAGTATTATAGTAGTTATATTCTTGTACATAGGGGTAGTATTATAGTAGTTATATTATTGTACATAGGAGCAGTATTATAGTAGTTATATTCTTGTACATAGGAGGTAATATTATAGTAGTTATTTTATTGTACATAGGAGCAGTATTATAGTAGTTATATTCTTGTACATAGGAGGTAGTATTATAGTAGTTATATTATTGCACATAGGAGTAGTATTATAGTAGTTATATTCTTGTACATAGGAGGTAGTATTATAGTAGTTATATTCTTGTACATAGTAGTAGTATTATAGTAGTTATATTCTTGTACATAGGAGCAGTATTATAGTAGTTATATTCTTGTATATAGGAGTAGTATTATAGTAATTATATTCTTGTACATTGGAGCAGTATTATAGTAGTTATATTCTTATACATAGGAAGTAGTATTATAGTAGTTATATTCATATACATTGGAGTAGTATTATAGTAGTTATATTCTTGTACACAGGAGTAGTATTATAGTAGTTATATTCTTGTACATAGGAGCAGTATTATAGTAGTTATATTCTTGTACATAGGAGGTAGTATTATAGTATTTATATTATTGTACATAGGAGCAGTATTATAGTAGTTATATTCTTGTACATAGGAGTAGTATTATAGTAGTTATATTCTTGGACATAGGAGGTAGTATTATAGTAGTTATATTCTTGTACATAGTAGTAGTATTATAGTAGTTATATTCTTGTACATAGGAGCAGTATTATAGTAGTTATATTCTTATACATAGGAAGTAGTATTATAGTAGTTATATTCATATACATTGGAGTAGTATTATAGTAGTTATATTCTTGTACACAGGAGTAGTATTATAGTAGTTATATTCTTGTACATAGGAGCAGTATTATAGTAGTTATATTCTTGTACATAGGAGGTAGTATTATAGTAGTTATATTCTTGTACATAGGAGTAGTATTATAGTAGTTATATTCTTGTATATAAGAGCAGAATTATAGTAGTTATATTATTATACATAGGAGGTAGTATTATAGTAGTTATATTCTTTTACATAGGAGTAGTATTATAGTAGTTATATTCTTGTACATAGGAGGTAGTATTATAGTAGTTATAGTCTTGTACATAGGAGTAGTATTATAGTAGTTATATTATTGTACATAGGGGTAGTATTATAGTAGTTATATTCTTGTACATAGGAAGTAGTATTATAGTAGTTATATTACTGTACACAGGAGCAGTATTATAGTAGTTATATTCTTGTACATAGGAGTAGTATTACAGTAGTTATATTCTTGTACATAGGAGGTAGTATTATAGTAGTTATATTCTTGTACATAGTAGTAGTATTATAGTAGTTATATTCTTGTACATACGAGCAGTATTATAGTAGTTATATTCTTGTACATAGGAGGTAGTATTATAGTAGTTATATTATTGTACATAGGAGCAGTATTATAGTAGTTATATTCTTGTACATAGGAGCAGTATTATAGTAGTTATATTCTTGTACATAGGAGCAGTATTATAGTAGTTATATTCTTGTACATAGGAGAAGTATTATAGTAGTTATATTCTTGTACAAAGGAGCAGTATTATAGTAGTTATATTCTTGTACATAGGAGTAGTATTATAGTAGTTATATTCTTGTACATAGGAGCAGTATTATAGTAGTTATATTCTAGTACATAGGAGAAGTATTATAGTAGTTATATTCTTGTACATAGGAGCAGTATTATAGTAGTTATATTCTTGTACATAGGAGTAGTATTATAGTAGTTATATTCTTGTACATAGGAGCAGTATTATAGTAGTTATATTCTTGTACATAGGAGTAGTATTATAGTAGTTATATTCTTGTACATAGGAGGTAGTATTATAGTAGTTATTTTCTTGTACATAGGAGCAGTATTATAGTAGTTATATTCTTGTGCATAGGAGTAGTATTATAGTAGTTATATTCTTGTATATAGGAGTAGTATTAAAGTAGTTATATTCTTGTACATAGGAGCAGTATTATAGTAGTTATATTCTTGTACATAGGAGGTAGTATTATAGTAGTTATATTATAGTACATAGGAGCAGTATTACAGTAGTTATATTCTTGTACATAGGAGTAGTATTATAGTAGTTATATTCTTGTACATAGGAGGTATTATTATAATAGTTATATTCTTGTACATAGGAGTAGTATTATAGTAGTTATATTCTTGTACATAGGAGTAGTATTATAGTAGTTATATTCTTGTACATAGTAGTAGTATTATAGTAGTTATATTCTTGTACATAGGAGCAGTATTATAGTAGTTATATTCTTGTACATAGTAGTAGTATTATAGTAGTTATATTCTTGTACATAGGAGCAGTATTATAGTAGTTATATTCTTCTATATAGGAGTAGTATTATAGTAGTTATATTCTTGTACATTGGAGCAGTATTATAGTAGTTATATTCTTATACATAGGAAGTAGTATTATAGTAGTTATATTCTTGTACATAGGAGGTAGTATTATAGTAGTTATATTCTTGTACACAGGAGTAGTATTATAGTAGTTATATTCTTGTACATAGGAGTAGTATTATAGTAATTATATTCTTGCACATAGGAGGTAGTATTATAGTAGTTATATTCTTGTATATAAGAGCAGTATTATAGTAGTTATATTTTTGTACATAGGAGGTAGTATTATAGTAGTTATATTCTTTTACATAGGAGTAGTATTATAGTAGTTATATTCTTGTACATAGGAGGTAGTATTATAGTAGTTATATTCTTGTACATAGGAGTAGTATTATAGTAGTTATATTATTGTACATAGGGGTAGTATTATAGTAGTTATATTCTTGTACATAGGAAGTAGTATTATAGTAGTTATATTCTTGTACATAGGAAGTAGTATTATAGTAGTTATATTCTTGTACATAGGAGGTAGTATTATAGTAGTTATATTCTTGTACATAGGAGCAGTATTATAGTAGTTATATTCTTGTACATAGGAGTAGTATTATAGTAGTTATATTCTTGTACATAGGAGGTAGTATTATAGTAGTTATATTCTTGTACATAGGAGCAGTATTATAGTAGTTATATTCTTGTGCATAGGAGTAGTATTATAGTAGTTATATTCTTGTATATAGGAGTAGTATTATAGTAGTTATATTCTTGTACATAAGAGCAGTATTATAGTAGGTATATTCTTGTACATAGGAGGTAGTATTATAGTAGTTATATTCTTAAACATAGGTGTAGTATTATAGTAGTTATATTCTTGTATATAGGAGTAGTATTATAGTAGTTATATTCTTGTACATTGGAGCAGTATTATAGTAGTTATATTCTTGTACATAGGAAGTAGTATTATAGTAGTTATATTCATATACATTGGAGTAGTATTATAGTAGTTATATTCTTGTACACAGGAGTAGTATTATAGTAGTTATATTCTTGTACATAGGAGTAGTATTATAGTAGTTATATTCTTGTACATAGGAGGTAGTATTATAGTAGTTATATTTTTGTACATAGGAGTAGTATTATAGTAGTTATATTCTTGTATATGAGAGCAGTATTATAGTAGTTATATTCTTGTGCATAGGAGTAGTATTATAGTAGTTATATTCTTGTATATAGGAGTAGTATTATAGTAGTTATATTCTTGTACATAGGAGCAGTATTATAGTAGTTATATTCTTGTACATAGTAGTAGTACTATAGTAGTTATATTCTTGTACATAGGAGCAGTATTATAGTAGTTATATTCTTGTACATAGGAGCAGTATTATAGTAGTTATATTCTTCTATATAGGAGTAGTATTATAGTAGTTATATTCTTGTACATAGGAGGTAGTATTATAGTAGTTATATTCTTGTACACAGGAGTAGTATTATAGTAGTTATATTCTTATACATAGGAAGTAGTATTATAGTAGTTATATTCTTGTACATAGGAGGTAGTATTATAGTAGTTATATTCTTGTACACAGGAGTAGTATTATAGTAGTTATATTCTTGTATATAGGAGTAGTATTATAGTAGTTATATTCTTGTACATTGGAGCAGTATTATAGTAGTTATATTCTTGTACATAGGAAGTAGTATTATAGTAGTTATATTCATATACATTGGAGTAGTATTATAGTAGTTATATTCTTGTACACAGGAGTAGTATTATAGTAGTTATATTCTTGTACATAGGAGTAGTATTATAGTAGTTATATTCTTGTACATAGGAGGTAGTATTATAGTAGTTATATTTTTGTACATAGGAGTAGTATTATAGTAGTTATATTCTTGTATATGAGAGCAGTATTATAGTAGTTATATTCTTGTGCATAGGAGTAGTATTATAGTAGTTATATTCTTGTATATAGGAGTAGTAATATAGTAGTTATATTCTTGTACATAGGAGCAGTATTATAGTAGTTATATTCTTGTACATAGGAGGTAGTATTATAGTAGTTATATTATAGTACATAGGAGCAGTATTACAGTAGTTATATTCTTGTACATAGGAGTAGTATTATAGTAGTTATATTCTTGTACATAGGAGTAGTATTATAGTAGTTATATTCTTGTACATAGTAGTAGTATTATAGTAGTTATATTCTTGTACATAGGAGCAGTATTATAGTAGTTATATTCTTGTACATAGTAGTAGTATTATAGTAGTTATATTCTTGTACATAGGAGCAGTATTATAGTAGTTATATTCTTCTATATAGGAGTAGTATTATAGTAGTTATATTCTTGTACATTGGAGCAGTATTATAGTAGTTATATTCTTATACATAGGAAGTAGTATTATAGTAGTTATATTCTTGTACATAGGAGGTAGTATTATAGTAGTTATATTCTTGTACACAGGAGTAGTATTATAGTAGTTATATTCTTGTACATAGGAGCAGTATTATAGTAATTATATTCTTGCACATAGGAGGTAGTATTATAGTAGTTATATTCTTGTATATAAGAGCAGTATTATAGTAGTTATATTTTTGTACATAGGAGGTAGTATTATAGTAGTTATATTCTTTTACATAGGAGTAGTATTATAGTAGTTATATTCTTGTACATAGGAGGTAGTATTATAGTAGTTATATTCTTGTACATAGGAAGTAGTATTATAGTAGTTATATTCTTGTACATACGAGCAGTATTATAGTAGTTATATTCTTGTACATAGGAGGTAGTATTATAGTAGTTATATTATTGTACATAGGAGCAGTATTATAGTAGTTATATTCTTGTACATAGGAGTAGTATTATAGTAGTTATATTCTTGTACATAGGAGGTAGTATTATAGTAGTTATATTTTTGTACATAGGAGGTAGTATTATAGTAGTTATATTCTTGTACATAGGAGCAGTATTATAGTAGTTATATTCTTGTGCATAGGAGTAGTATTATAGTAGTTATATTCTTGTATATAGGAGTAGTATTATAGTAGTTATATTCTTGTACATAAGAGCAGTATTATAGTAGTTATATTCTTGTACATAGGAGGTAGTATTATAGTAGTTATATTCTTAAACATAGGTGTAGTATTATAGTAGTTATATTCTTGTACATAGGAGTAGTATTATAGTAGTTATATTCTTGTATATAGGAGTAGTATTATAGTAGTTATATTCTTGTACATTGGAGCAGTATTATAGTAGTTATATTCTTGTACATAGGAAGTAGTATTATAGTAGTTATATTCATATACATTGGAGTAGTATTATAGTAGTTATATTCTTGTACACAGGAGTAGTATTATAGTAGTTATATTCTTGTACATAGGAGTAGTATTATAGTAGTTATATGCTTGTACATAGGAGGTAGTATTATAGTAGTTATATTTTTGTACATAGGAGTAGTATTATAGTAGTTATATTCTTGTATATGAGAGCAGTATTATAGTAGTTATATTATTGTACATAGGGGTAGTATTATAGTAGTTATATTCTTGTACATAGGAAGTAGTATTATAGTAGTTATATTATTGTACATAGGAGCAGTATTATAGTAGTTATATTCTTGTACATAGGAGGTAATATTATAGTAGTTATATTCTTCTACATAGAAATAGTATTATAGTAGATATATTCTTGTACATAGGAGGTAGTATTATAGTAGTTATATTCTTGTACATAGTAGTAGTATTATAGTATTTATATTCTTGTACATAGGAGTAGTATTATAGTAGTTATATTCTTGTACATAGGAGGTAATTTTTATTAGTAAAAACAAAACAAAAATACATTACATTCTAGCAGAATTAATAACTAATAATAATAATAATAATATAACATAAATCAGACATGTCTGTCAGATAACAAAAATGAGAATCACTTTAACTTAAGAGTCCATTGCTGGCAGGATAAAGAGGGGGAAAAAAATAAATAAATCCATAAATAAATGAACAGACTTATTTGCAGTGTTATCAGAATATTCAGCAATCGATATATACATTTCTCCACAATTTTACATTATCAGACTTTTTCCTGACCTCCAGAGACTTTATCCACCTCAGTTCAGATATGATATATGTGACAGCGGTCATATGACGGAAGGGCTCTCTGTGTAGGGACTCCTGGGTCCTTGTATGCCAGTGATAATATTTGATGACAGTAATAATAATATACAGGGTCTCCCGGTTAATGTCACCTATATTAGTTGGGATGCCATATATGATCTCGGGGTATTTGAGTGATTGTAATCGGGGAATTTTCAGCCTCCGGGATATTTCCTGCCAGATCTTTCGCCCTCCCCCGCACTCTGATATAAAATGTGCCATGGTCTCCTCCTGCTGACAACCTAATGGACATGCCCGATCTGTCACACTGAGATGTTTTAGGTTGCCTCTTACAAAAAGTTTCCCATGCAGAGATAGCCAGGCAATGTCAAAGAACTTTGCAGGGAGCCTCAGACCAGTGAGGAGCCTCAGACTATCCTGCAGGGTTGTAGATGTGCAGTCCCTCAATGCTGGCTGGAGACAATAGAAAGTCTTACATACCCTGGTATACAGATCTCTCCTGGTCTTACTCACCAGATAGGTCTTTTCAATACCCCATTTTTTCAGGCACCTTATGCCATAGTCCAGATACTGGGGGAGGTAGTCACGAGTCGATCGACCCCTCTTAAGGCTGCCGCCTCGCACCCAGGATTCTGCAAAAGGCAATATCCAATTCCTGATACTATTTACCCACAGGGAGCTGTTATCTGAGTCCAGGCAACCAAAATTTACTTTTAGAAACATGGAGTCAAAAAACACCCTTGGATTTAACATATCCAGCCCACCCTCTCTCCTCTGTAGGTAGGTTATCCCTCTTTTTACTGGGTTCAACCTGTTCCCCCACAAAAGTTGGAAGAACAGGCTAAAGAGCCCAGCGGAGAAAGATTCTGGCAAAGGAAAGACAACAGAGACGTACAAGAAGACAGGGACCAGGTAAGTCTTCAACATTTTAACCCTTTCTCTATAGGTCAGCCTCCAGTTCTTCCATCGCTGAACCTTTGCATTTCCGGATTCCAACTTTTCTTCCCAATTTAGTCTGCAATTATCATCCCTCCCGAATTTCACCCCAAGGATCTTAATATAGGAGGAGGCCTGGGCAAACTGCGGCAGATCAAATGTAGGACCAGTATGACCCGTCCAGAGAGCTTGACTCTTCTCAAGGTTGACAAGAGACCCGGAGGCCTCTGAGTAACTTCTGATGGCCGCAGACAACATCTCCACCTCACGAGGCTCAGATATCACCACAGTCACATCATCCGCGTAGGCAACAACTCTCAGGGGCAAGCAGTGGGGGACCGGCGCCCGCTGAAAATCACACTCCTGCAGTGACCTAAGAAACGGGTCTATGGCAAACACATACAGTAATGGACTCAGTGGGCAACCTTGTCTCACCCCTGCCTCAACCCTGAAAGCATCACCCTGCCAACCATTAATCAGAGGAAAGCTCTCCGCCTCACGGTACAAAGTTCTCAGCCAATCCACAAATTGTCCCGGAATACCGTACTTTGTCAAAGTCGCCCATAGATACTCATGGTCTACTCTGTCAAAGGCCTTAGCCTGGTCAAGACTCACAACATATCTCCCACACCTCAGAGCTTTACATCTCTCAAACATCTCCCTTATCGAGATAACTGCTCCAGAGATGTTCCGCCCTTTAACTGTGCCAAACTGTGAGCCTGCCAACAGTGCCGGGGACAAACAAACTAATCTAGAGAACAGAATTTTTGCAAGAATCTTCCTATCGACATTCAAGAGGGCAATCGGCCTCCAGTTCTTGATGTCACTAGGCTCTTTACCTTTAGACAGCAGGATCAGGGAGGACACTCTCATGGATGGAGGCATCAGGTGGTTTTCTAGACTAGTTTTGTATACATCCACGAGAATTGGTGCCAAGAGGTCTCGGAATTTCTTATAGAACTCAGCTGTAATCCCATCTGGACCTGGTGCCTTCTTCAGATGTAACTTATCTATGGCCTCTTTCACCTCCTCCACTGTTAACTCTGCTGTCAAAGGAGAAAAGTCCAAATCATTAGTATCAGGACCTGGAGTTGCCTCCAAGAATTGAGCCACCTTCTCTCTATCCAAAACCTTCTTCTGAAACAAGTCAGCATAGTAAGTTCTCACCACCCCCAGGATACCCTCCCGAGATTCCTGTAACACACCCTGGGAGTCAGTGAGACCTGTGACCGATTTATTTGCCACCCGCTCCCTGCAATTCTCAAAAGGATCCGGAGCCCCTAAGGACCCATAATCCCGTTCAAGAACCAGGGATGCATACCTGCGGTACTGATACTGACTGATCTCAGATTTCAGCCGGTCAATCTTCTGTTGGTTATCCCCGCCCGCCGAATAGAGTGACTCCAATTCTTTCCGCAGCCTGAGATACTGGCTATACTTACTCTTCCCCTTCTTAACTGACAGTCTCCTTAAGAGGGATCTGATCTCCTCCTTGACATCCTCCCACCAGTCTGCCATGTTGTCATAAAACACCACTCTCTCAAGCTGGTTCTGAAATAGAGAGTGGACACAACTCCGGACACAGTCATCGTCCAAGAGGCTGGAATTGAGCTTCCATAGGCCTCTCCCAATATCAGGGCGTTTTGTGGAGCCCAAGCAAAAATACAAAGCCAGATGGTCAGAATAAGGGACTGTCTTTTCACTTTTCTCACTAACATGCTCAGCGGGACTGACCAGAGCTAAGTCTATCCGACTGCATCTACCAGCGCAGGAGTAAGTGAATTTTGGTTTCCTACCACCCTCAGTAAACACATCAGACAGACCAGCCTGGGAAATAATTCTGCTTAAGACCTTGCAGTCCCTGGTGAGAGGCCTACCAGTAGGTCTGTCACTGGATGACATGGTGGCATTGAAGTCCCCTGCCATGACTACCGGAACAGATGTAAACAAGTACTGCTTGACTTCATCAAACAGACGTGCCCTTTCAATCACCGACTGCGGTGGACCATAGATATTAATGAGTCGGAGCCTTCTGCCTCGGATGGTAACGTCTAAAACCAGGCACCTCCCCATCAGAACCTCAGTGAGTCTGTGTATGGTGACATCAGGGGTGTTAAACAGTATAGAAACCCCGGCATAAGGTTCCACAGCCAGAGACCAGAAGGACGGGCCAGATTTCCATTCTCTCTCTGCTTCTCGTATTAGTCCTAAAGTATTTAAACGGGTTTCTTGTAAGAAATAGACATCGGCATCAAGATATCTCAGATGTTCATACACTGCGTGTCTTGTCCTCCTTGCTCGGATGCTATTCACATTACTAGAGATAACTTTAAGATAGAAACCTGCCATCAGAACAACTAGGAATATGAGAAACAGAGAGATGGGCCCCATTGTCATAGATCAGAGTCAGAGGTGTCCTGGTGACCAGCTGTTTCCATGTCTGATTCGGACTGCCCCTCATCTCGGTGGGGTCTCCTCTTATTGGGAGGATCGCCCTCTGGTTCATCCTCATACTCCGCCATCATTCGTGAGAGTTCTCTGTCTAGTTCTGCTTCTCCGTCTGACTCTGATAGGACACTAAATCTATTCCCCGTTGCAGTGACCTCGCCTGCACTACTTACTCTCATCTTTGTGGGCTTTTCTACCGTGGTCCACTCACCCTCAGGCTTACGGCTGGCTTTATCCTTCTTCCTCCTTTTATTATTGTTGGATGATCGGGCAGGAGAAGAGACGACCACTGAGGGTTGTACAACCTGCTCGACAACCTCCATGGTCGTCTCAATGGGACCTGACTCGGCCTGGTCTTGGGTGGTATCACCTGTATGTGGTTGAGGCTCCGCCTCCGTGACTACTGACCCTGACAATAGCGCCTCCTCCTCCTCCTGTATGTCATCAGCCGCTGCCAGCAAGTCCTCATCAGGGCTATCCTTACAGATGTTATGCCAGGCATCAGGACAATCTCTGTGGGGGTGACCGATCCGACCGCACAGGTTACACCTAATGCTTTGGCATGTGGCACTCACGTGGCCCATTTCATTACATAGGCTACACTTTACCATGGAGCATACACTGGCCACATGGCCGGCCTTCCCACACTTGAAGCACCGGCGAGGCTGACCCGCATAGAAGCAGATCCCTTTTTCTCGGCCTATAAAGAACGAATTGGGCAGATGTTGGGTTATGTTGTTCTGCTGACGCAACTTCACCAGGACCCTCCACCCACCGGTCCAGACCCCGTCTTCATCCCTGTTCTTACTAAGATCGGACATGAGGTCACAATGCCTCCTGAGCCAGATGACAATATCCTGAGGGGGAACGGCTTCATTCCAAAATACAATTGTGACAGAGGCTGTATCTGGCCTAGAGATGGGGATGAAACTGAACTTATCCCAACCTTCAGTATCTCTCAACCTGGTGAGATTGGCCCAGAACCGGTCCAGATCAGACATCAGCTTAAAACTAACATCATACCCCTGGCGGTCAGGAAGGTTTATGACGGCCAGGATATCAGTCGGCACAAAGCCCATCTGGGTACATAGGAGCTCTCGGACCACAAACCTCCTATCCGGCAGATCCTCCTTGGCACCTCCGTGCCTAAACCTGACTACATTCCTCCTCCTGAAAGCCTGGCCTGTATAATTGGAGTTTGATGCAAAAGATGGAGCACCGCGGCTCCAGGCATTCCCTGAGGAGGTACGGCCGGATCCGCCATCTTGGCGTGTTTGTGGGCGCTGTGTGGGCTGCTGAGCACCTGTACCATGTGGTTCTGCTACTGTGCGAGTATCTAGAGGGGGAAAGTCCTGCACACTGGACTGTCCTGTGTCCGCCCCACCATCAACCTCTATGTCTGCAATATCACCAGACTCCAGAGACTGGACTGCAGAGGGGTCTGACGCCATAGATAGTGAAGGATCCCCCCCAGAAACACCTTCCCCTGCTGGGCCGTTATCACATACAGGAATATCCATAATATCAGGCACATTAGTCAGACAATCAGCGGCAGCAGAGTCCTGCACAGCAGAGTCCATATTAGTATTATAGTCAGCGGCAGCAGAGTCCTGCATAGCAGAGTCCATATTACCACTACAGTCAGCGGCAGCAGAGTCCTGCACAACAGAGTCCACAACCTGTAACCCCAAATATGTTACTCCCCCAGTACCTTCAGGTAAGAGTCCATAGTCCTGCTGCAATGACTTGTCTCCTGGGACTTGTGGTGTCTGCACAGCTGCTACTTCATTACCATTAGGCAGGGGTCCATGACCTGGTTGCAAAGTGCTGGTTGCTGGGACTTGTGGTGCCTTGCTGAGAACTGCTGCAGGTTTTTGCTGTTGCTGAACACTGGTCGCTTTCCCGTACAAATTCCCTTCCTTAAAAGGGAAACTTGCTGGCTGCAGAACTGGTTTTACATGGGACTGCTGGCTGCCACCTTGAGAGGGTTCAGACCCAGCTTTAGCACAAGGTGATGGTGACTTCTGGTATTCCTGGAACCGCTGCTGGTTTCTGTACGATTCTCCCACCGGTCCCATTTGCTCCAGTACAGTCTCGGTCTCCCGTACGTTCTCGGCGAGCTCTTTCGCCAGTGCGCTCAGCTTCCTGTCCAGTAACACCAGTTTCTCAGGGCATGCAGACTTTTTTAGATTATACGCACATTCAATCTGTCTCTGCAGATATATTTTACTGGCCTTCAATGTCTCCAGTCGCTTGACCAGTGCTGGTATCTCATCTGCCAGGCGCAGTTCTGGTGCTCGCTCAGTAGCTGTGACAGTCTGTGCATTGTTGGAAAGCTTTGCAGGTTGGTTACCCCCAGTATGGCTTCTGGTTGGTGTAGCCTGTGATTTCTGACATGCTACGGCTGTTGTCACTGCCATGGGCCCACAATGTCCAGACTGGGGACTATGTCCCAGTTTATTTCCAGTGACTGTACTGCTGGTACCTTGAAGCTTCCCCGCTGGTCTCCCTTTGATCTCCTCCACTGCCTTCACTACATTTTTGTAGTTACCGCTTCCAGATCTTGTCCGCTCAGACCGTACCAATACAGACTGCTGCATATTCTCCTGCATGGTCTGCTTCTCCAGGGATGTTCTCCTCTGTCTGCAGGAGGGTGGGGTGGACTGGACACCTGCAACCTGCAATGGAGTCTGCACAGGCTGCAAAGTTTGCTCCTTACATTCAACCATTTTGCTTGGTTGTTGCACCGTACTACTGCTTGCTTCCGTTACTTCTTCCTTTACAACTTTCTTCCCATCTTGGCTTGCTGCACTAGGACTGCTGACACACTGGACACGATTCCCATTACTGGGGACTTTAGGATTTCCATCCATTTTTTTAGTTGTCTGGGAATTGCTTCCCAGAGAAGGCCTTGGAGCCTGGGCCTTGGCAGGGGAACTTCCCCACCCAGGGTGGCCCCGCCCTGGGCTATCTCCAGACATCAGGAGCCTCAGGAGAGCTACAAAAACACGTCCTCACAGCTAGGAGGTAGTATTATAGTAGTTATATTCTTGTACATAGTAGTAGTATTTTAGTAGTTATATTCTTGTACATAGGAGCAGTATTATAGTAGTTATATTCTTGTACATAGGAGGTAGTATTATAGTAGTTATATTCTTGTACATAGTAGTAGTATTTTAGTAGTTATATTCTTGTACATAGGAGCAGTATTATAGTAGTTATATTCTTGTACATAGGAGGTAGTATTATAGTAGTTATATTCTTGTACATAGGAGCAGTATTATAGTAGTTATATTCTTGTACATAGGAGTAGTATTATAGTAGTTATATTCTTGTACATAGGAGTAGTATTATAGTAGTTATATTCTTGTACATAGGAGCAGTATTATAGTAGCTATATTCTTGTACATAGGAGGTAGTATTATAGTAGTTATATTCTTGTACATAGGAGTAGTATTATAGTAGTTATATTCTTGTATATAAGAGCAGTATTATAGTAGTTATATTATTGTACATAGGAGGTAGTATTATAGTAGTTATATTCTTTTACATAGGAGTAGTATTATAGTAGTTATATTCTTTTACATAGGAGTAGTATTATAGTAGTTATATTCTTGTACATAGGAAGTAGTATTATAGTAGTTATATTCTTTTACATAGGAGTAGTATTATAGTAGTTATATTCTTGTACATAGGAGGTAGTATTATAGTAGTTATATTCTTGAACATAGGAGTAGTATTATAGTAGTTATATTATTGTACATAGGGGTAGTATTATAGTAGTTATATTCTTGTACATAGGAAGTAGTATTATAGTAGTTATATTATTGTACATAGGAGCAGTATTATAGTAGTTATATTCTTGTACATAGGAGTAGTATTACAGTAGTTATATTCTTGTACATAGGAGTAGTATTATAGTAGTTATATTCTTGTACATAGGAGGTAGTATTATAGTAGTTATATTATTGTACATAGGAGCAGTATTATAGTAGTTATATTCTTGTACATAGGAGGTAGTATTATAGTAGTTATTTTCTTGTACATAGGAGTAGTATTATAGTAGTTATATTCTTGTACATAGGAGCAGTATTATAGTAGATATATTCTTGTACATAGGAGGTAGTATTATAGTAGTTATATTTTTGTACATAGGAGGTAGTATTATAGTAGTTATATTCTTGTACATAGGAGTAGTATTATAGTAGTTATATTCTTGTGCATAGGAGTAGTACTATAGTAATTATATTCTTGTATATAGGAGTAGTATTATAGTAGTTATATTCTTGTACATAGGAGCAGTATTATAGTAGTTATATTCTTGTACATAGGAGTAGTATTATAGTAGTTATATTCTTGTACATAGGAGGTAGTATTATAGTAGTTATATTATTGTACATAGGGGTAGTATTATAGTAGTTATATTCTTGTACATAGGAAGTAGTATTATAGTAGTTATATTATTGTACATAGGAGCAGTATTATAGTAGTTATATTCTTGTACATAGGAGGTAATATTATAATAGTTATATTCTTCTACATAGAAATAGTATTATAGTAGATATATTCTTGTACATAGGAGGTAGTATTATAGTAGTTATATTCTTGTACATAGTAGTAGTATTATAGTATTTATATTCTTGTACATAGGAGTAGTATTATAGTAGTTATATTCTTGTACATAGGAGGTAGTATTATAGTAGTTATATTCTTGTACATAGGAGCAGTATTATAGTAGTTATATTCTTGTACATAGGAGTAGTATTATAGTAGTTATATTCTTGTACATAGGAGCAGTATTATAGTAGCTATATTCTTGTACATAGGAGGTAGTATTATAGTAGTTATATTCTTGTACATAGGAGTAGTATTATAGTAGTTATATTCTTGTATATAAGAGCAGTATTATAGTAGTTATATTATTGTACATAGGAGGTAGTATTATAGTAGTTATATTCTTTTACATAGGAGTAGTATTATAGTAGTTATATTCTTGTACATAGGAGGTAGTATTATAGTAGTTATATTCTTGAACATAGGAGTAGTATTATAGTAGTTATATTATTGTACATAGGGGTAGTATTATAGTAGTTATATTCTTGTACATAGGAAGTAGTATTATAGTAGTTATATTATTGTACACAGGAGCAGTATTATAGTAGTTATATTCTTGTACATAGGAGTATTATTACAGTAGTTATATTCTTGTACATAGGAGGTAGTATTATAGTAGTTATATTCTTGTACATAGTAGTAGTATTATAGTAGTTATATTCTTGTACATATGAGCAGTATTATAGTAGTTATATTCTTGTACATAGGAGGTAGTAATATAGTAATTATATTATTGTACATAGGAGCAGTATTATAGTAGTTATATTCTTGTACATAGGAGTAGTATTATAGTAGTTATATTCTTGTACATAGGAGGTAGTATTATAGTAGTTATTTTCTTGTACATAGGAGTAGTATTATAGTAGTTATATTCTTGTACATAGGAGCAGTATTATAGTAGATATATTCTTGTACATAGGAGGTAGTATTATAGTAGTTATATTTTTGTACATAGGAGGTAGTATTATAGTAGTTATATTCTTGTACATACGAGCAGTATTATAGTAGTTATATTCTTGTGCATAGGAGTAGTACTATAGTAATTATATTCTTGTATATAGGAGTAGTATTATAGTAGTTATATTCTTGTACATAGGAGCAGTATTATAGTAGTTATATTCTTGTGCATAGGAGTAGTACTATAGTAATTATATTCTTGTATATAGGAGCAGTATTATAGTAGTTATATTCTTGTACATAGGAGCAGTATTATAGTAGTTATATACTTATACATAGGTGTAGTATTATAGTAGTTATATTCTTTTACATAGGAGTAGTATTATAGTAGTTATATTCCTGTATATAGGAGTAGTATTATAGTAGTTATATTCTTCTACATTGGAGCAGTATTATAGTAGTTATATTCTTGTACATAGGAAGTAGTATTATAGTAGTTATATTCATATACATTGGAGTAGTATTATAGTAGTTATATTCTTGTACACAGGAGTAGTATTATAGTAGTTATATTCTTGTACATAGGAGCAGTATTATAGTAGTTATATTCTTGTACATAGGAGGTAGTATTATATTAGTTATATTCTTGTACATAGGAGTAGTATTATAGTAGTTATATTCTTGTATATAAGAGCAGTATTATAGTAGTTATATTATTGTACATAGGAGGTAGTATTATAGTAGTTATATTCTTTTACATAGGAGTAGTATTATAGTAGTTATATTCTTGTACATAGGAGGTAGTATTATAGTAGTTATATTCTTGTACATAGGAGCAGTATTATAGTAGATATATTCTTGTACATAGGAGTAGTATTATAGTAATTATATTCTTGTACATAGGAGTAGTATTATAGTAGTTATATTATTGTACATAGGAGGTAGTATTATAGTAGTTATATTATTGTACATAGGAGCAGTATTATATTAGTTATATTCTTGTACATAGGAGTAGTATTATAGTAGTTATATTCTTGTACATAGGAGGTAATATTATAGTAGTTATATTCTTGCACATAGGAGTAGTATTATAGTAGTTATATTCTTGTACATAGGAGCAGTATTATAGTAGTTATATTCTTGTACATAGGAGGTAGTATTACAGTAGTTATATTATTGTACATAGGAGCAGTATTATAGTAGTTATATTCTTGTGCATAGGAGTAGTATTATAGTAGTTATATTCTTGTACATAGGAGGTAGTATTATAGTAGTTATATTCTTGTACATAGGAGCAGTATTATAGTAGTTATATTCTTGTACATAGGAGTAGTATTATAGTAGTTATATTCTTGTACATAGGAGGTAGTATTATAGTAGTTATATTCTTGTACATAGGAGTAGTATTATAGTAGTTATATTCTTGTACATAGGAGCAGTATTATAGTAGTTATATTCTTGTACATAGGAGGTAGTATTATAGTAGTTATATTCTTGTACATAGGAGTAGTATTATAGTAGTTATATTCTTGTACATAGGAGGTAGTATTATAGTAGATATATTCTTGTACACAGGAGTAGTATTATAGTAGCTATATTCTCGTACATAGGAGCAGTATTATAGTAGTTATATTCTTGTACATAGGGGTAGTATTATAGTAGTTATATTATTGTACATAGGAGGTAGTATTATAGTAGTTATATTCTTGTACATAGGAGGTAGCATTATAGTAGTTATATTCTTGTACATAGGAGGTAGTATTATAGTAGTTATATTCTTGTACATAGGAGTAGTATTATAGTAGTTATATTCTTGTACATAGGAGCAGTATTATAGTAGTTATATTCTTGTACATAGGAGTAGTATTATAGTAGTTATATTCTTGTACATAGGAGCAGTATTATAGTAGCTATATTCTTGTACATAGGAGGTAGTATTATAGTAGTTATATTCTTGTACACAGGAGTAGAATTATAGTAGTTATATTCTTGTACATAGGAGCAGTATTATAGTAGTTATATTCTTGTACATAGGAGGTAGTATTATAGTAGTTATATTATTGTACATAGGAGCAGTATTATAGTAGTTATATTCTTGTACATAGGAGTAGTATTATAGTAGTTATATTCTTGTACATAGGAGGTAGTATTATAGTAGTTATATTCTTATACATAGTAGTAGTATTATAGTAGTTATATTCTTGTACATAGGAGCAGTATTATAATAGTTATATTCTTGTACATAGGAGGTAGTATTATAGTAGTTATATTATTGTACATAGGAGCAGTATTATAGTAGTTATATTCTTGTACTTAGGAGTAGTATTATAGTAGTTATATTCTTGCACATAGGAGCAGTATTATAGTAGTTATATTCTTGTACATAGGAGGTAGTATTATAGTAGTTATATTCTTGTACATAGTAGTAGTATTATAGTAGTTATATTCTTGCACATAGGAGCAGTATTATAGTAGTTATATTCTTGTACATAGGAGGTAGTATTATAGTATTTATATTATTGTACATAGGAGCAGTATTATAGTAGTTATATTCTTGTACATAGGAGTAGTATTATAATAGTTATATTCTTGTACATAGGAGGTAGTATTATAGTAGTTATATTCTTGTACATAGCAGTATTATAGTAGTTATATTCTTGTACATAGGGGTAGTATTATAGTAGTTATATTATTGTACATAGGAGCAGTATTATAGTAGTTATATTCTTGTATATAGGAGTAGTATTATTGTAATTATATTCTTGTACATTGGATCAGTATTATAGTAGTTATATTCTTATACATAGGAGCAGTATTATAGTAGTTATATTCTTATACATAGGAGCAGTATTATAGTAGTTATATTCTTATACATTGGAGTAGTATTATAGTAGTTATATTCTTGTACACAGGAGTAGTATTATAGTAGTTATATTCTTGTACATAGGAGCAGTATTATAGTAGTTATATTCTTGTACATAGGAGGTAGTATTATAGTATTTATATTATTGTACATAGGAGCAGTATTATAGTAGTTATATTCTTGTACATAGGAGTAGTATTATAGTAGTTATATTCTTGTACATAGGAGGTAGTATTATAGTAGTTATATTCTTGTACATAGTAGTAGTATTATAGTAGTTATATTCTTGTACATAGGAGCAGTATCATAGTAGTTATATTCTTGTATATAGGAGTAGTATTATAGTAGTTATATTCTTGTACATTGGAGCAGTATTATAGTAGTTATATTCTTATACATAGGAAGTATTATTATAGTAGTTGGTATATTCATATACATTGGAGTAGTATTATAGTAGTTATATTCTTGTACACAGGAGTAGTATTATAGTAGTTATATTCTTGTACATAGAAGCAGTATTATAGTAGTTATATTCTTGTACATAGGAGGTAGTATTATAGTAGTTATATTCTTGTACATAGGAGTAGTATTATAGTAGTTATATTCTTGTATATAAGAGCAGTATTATAGTAGTTATATTATTATACATAGGAGGTAGTATTATAGTAGTTATATTCTTTTACATAGGAGTAGTATTATAGTAGTTATATTCTTGTACATAGGAGGTAGTATTATAGTAGTTATATTCTTGTACATAGGAGTAGTATTATAGTAGTTATATTATTGTACATAGGGGTAGTATTATAGTAGTTATATTCTTGTACATAGGAAGTAGTATTATAGTAGTTATATTATTGTACACAGGAGCAGTATTATAGTAGTTATATTCTTGTACATAGGAGTAGTATTACAGTAGTTATATTCTTGTACATAGGAGGTAGTATTATAGTAGTTATATTCTTGTACATAGTAGTAGTATTATAGTAGTTATATTCTTGTACATAGGAGTAGTATTACAGTAGTTATATTCTTGTACATAGGAGGTAGTATTATAGTAGTTATATTATTGTACATAGGAGCAGTATTATAGTAGTTATATTCTTGTACATAGGAGTAGTATTATAGTAGTTATATTCTTGTACATAGGAGGTAGTATTATAGTAGTTATTTTCTTGTACATAGGAGTAGTATTATAGTAGTTATATTCTTGTACGTAGGAGCAGTATTATAGTAGATATATTCTTGTACATAGGAGGTAGTATTATAGTAGTTATATTTTTGTACATAGGAGGTAGTATTATAGTAGTTATATTCTTGTACATAGGAGTAGTATTATAGTAGTTATATTCTTGTACATAGGAGCAGTATTATAGTAGTTATATTCTTGTGCATAGGAGTAGTATTATAGTAGTTATATTCTTGTATATAGGAGTAGTATTATAGTAGTTATATTCTTGTACATAGGAGCAGTATTATAGTAGTTATATTCTTGTACATAGGAGGTAGTATTATAGTAGTTATATTATAGTACATAGGAGCAGTATTACAGTAGTTATATTCTTCTACATAGGTGTAGTATTATAGTAGTTATATTCTTGTACATAGGAGGTATTATTATAATAGTTATATTCTTGTACATAGGAGTAGTATTATAGTAGTTATATTCTTGTACATAGGAGTAGTATTATAGTAGTTATATTCTTGTACATAGTAGTAGTATTATAGTAGTTATATTCTTGTACATAGGAGCAGTATTATAGTAGTTATATTCTTGTACATAGTAGTAGTATTATAGTAGTTATATTCTTGTACATAGGAGCAGTATTATAGTAGTTATATTCTTCTATATAGGAGTAGTATTATAGTAGTTATATTCTTGTACATTGGAGCAGTATTATAGTAGTTATATTCTTATACATAGGAAGTAGTATTATAGTAGTTATATTCATATTCATTGGAGTAGTATTATAGTAGTTATATTCTTGTACACAGGAGTAGTATTATAGAAGTTATATTCTTGTACATAGGAGCAGTATTATAGTAATTATATTCTTGCACATAGGAGGTAGTATTATAGTAGTTATATTCTTGTATATAAGAGCAGTATTATAGTAGTTATATTTTTGTACATAGGAGGTAGTATTATAGTAGTTATATTCTTTTACATAGGAGTAGTATTATAGTAGTTATATTCTTGTACATAGGAGGTAGTATTATAGTAGTTATATTCTTGTACATAGGAGTAGTATTATAGTAGTTATATTATTGTACATAGGGGTAGTATTATAGTAGTTATATTCTTGTACATAGGAAGTAGTATTATAGTAGTTATATTCTTGTACATACGAGCAGTATTATAGTAGTTATATTCTTGTACATAGGAGGTAGTATTATAGTAGTTATATTATTGTACATAGGAGCAGTATTATAGTAGTTATATTCTTGTACATAGGAGTAGTATTATAGTAGTTATATTCTTGTACATAGGAGGTAGTATTATAGTAGTTATATTTTTGTACATAGGAGGTAGAATTATAGTAGTTATATTCTTGTACATAGGAGCAGTATTATAGTAGTTATATTCTTGTGCATAGGAGTAGTATTATAGTAGTTATATTCTTGTATATAGGAGTAGTATTATAGTAGTTATATTCTTGTACATAAGAGCAGTATTATAGTAGTTATATTCTTGTACATAGGAGGTAGTATTATAGTAGTTATATTCTTAAACATAGGTGTAGTATTATAGTAGTTATATTCTTGTACATAGGATTAGTATTATAGTAGTTATATTCTTGTATATAGGAGTAGTATTATAGTAGTTATATTCTTGTACATTGGAGCAGTATTATAGTAGTTATATTCTTGTACATAGGAGTAGTATTATAGTAGTTATATTCTTGTACATAGGAGTAGTATTATAGTAGTTATATTCTTGTACACAGGAGTAGTATTATAGTAGTTATATTCTTGTACATAGGAGTAGTATTATAGTAGTTATATTCTTGTACATAGGAGGTAGTATTATAGTAGTTATATTTTTGTACATAGGAGTAGTATTATAGTAGTTATATTCTTGTATATGAGAGCAGTATTATAGTAGTTATATTATTGTACATAGGGGTAGTATTATAGTAGTTATATTCTTGTACATAGGAAGTAGTATTATAGTAGTTATATTATTGTACATAGGAGCAGTATTATAGTAGTTATATTCTTGTACATAGGAGGTAATATTATAGTAGTTATATTCTTCTACATAGAAATAGTATTATAGTAGATATATTCTTGTACATAGGAGGTAGTATTATAGTAGTTATATTCTTGTACATAGTAGTAGTATTATAGTATTTATATTCTTGTACATAGGAGTAGTATTATAGTAGTTATTTTCTTGTACATAGGAGGTAATTTTTATTAGTAAAAACAAAACAAAAATACATTACATTCCAGCAGAATTAATAACTAATAATAATAATAATAATAATATAACATAAATCAGACATGTCTGTCAGATAACAAAAATGAGAATCACTTTAACTTAAGAGTCCATTGCTGGCAGGATAAAGAGGGGGAAAAAAATAAATAAATCCATAAATAAATGAACAGACTTATTTGCAGTGTTATCAGAATATTCAGCAATCGATATATACATTTCTCCACAATTTTACATTATCAGACTTTTTTCTGACCTCCAGAGACTTTATCCACCTCAGTTCAGACATGATATATGTGACAGCGGTCATATGACGGAAGGGCTCTCTGTGTAGGGACACCTGGGTCCTCGTATGCCAGTGATAATATTTGATGACAGTAATAATAATATACAGGGTCTCCCGGTTAATGTCACCTATATTAGTTGGGATGCCATATATGATTTCGGGGTATTTGAGTGATTGTAATCGGGGAATTTTCAGCCTCCGGGATATTTCCTGCCAGATCTTTCGCCCTCCCCCGCACTCTGATATAAAATGTGCCATGGTCTCCTCCTGCTGACAACCTAATGGACATGCCCGATCTGTCACACTGAGATGTTTTAGGTTGCCTCTTACAAAAAGTTTCCCATGCAGAGATAGCCAGGCAATGTCAAAGAACTTTGCAGGGAGCCTCAGACCAGTGAGGAGCCTCAGACTATCCTGCAGGGTTATAGATGTACAGTCCCTCAATGCCGGCTGGAGACAATAGAAGGTCTTACATACCCTGGTGTATAGATCTCTCCTGGTCTTACTCACCAGATAGGTCTTTTCAATACCCCATTTTTTCAGGCACCTTATGCCATAGTCCAGATACTGGGGGAGGTAGTCACGAGTCGATCGACCCCTCTTAAGGCTGCCGCCTCGCACCCAGGATTCTGCAAAAGGCAATATCCAGTCCCTGATACTATTTACCCACAGGGAGCTGTTATCTGAGTCCAGGCAACCAAAATTTACTTTTAGAAACATGGAGTCAAAAAACACCCTTGGATTTAACATATCCAGCCCACCCTCTCTCCTCTGTAGGTAGGTTATCCCTCTTTTTACTGGGTTCAACCTGTTCCCCCACAAAAGTTGGAAGAACAGGCTAAAGAGCCTAGCGGAGAAAGATTCTGGCAAAGGAAAGACAACAGAGACGTACAAGAAGACAGGGACCAGGTAAGTCTTCAACATTTTAACCCTTTCTCTATAGGTCAGCCTCCAGTTCTTCCATCGCTGAACCTTTGCATTTCCGGATTCCAACTTTTCTTCCCAATTTAGTCTGCAATTATCATCCCTCCCGAATTTCACCCCAAGGATCTTAATATAGGAGGAGGCCTGGGCAAACTGCGGCAGATCAAATGTAGGACCAGTATGACCCGTCCAGAGAGCTTGACTCTTCTCAAGGTTGACAAGAGACCCGGAGGCCTCTGAGTAACTTCTGATGGCTGCAGACAACATCTCCACCTCACGAGGCTCAGATATCACCACAGTCACATCATCCGCGTAGGCAACAACTCTCAGGGGCAAGCAGTGGGGGACCGGCGCCCCCTGAAAATCACACTCCTGCAGTGACCTAAGAAACGGGTCTATGGCAAACACATACAGTAATGGACTCAGTGGGCAACCTTGTCTCACCCCTGCCTCAACCCTGAAAGCATCACCCTGCCAACCATTAATCAGAGGAAAGCTCTCCGCCTCACGGTACAAAGTTCTCAGCCAATCCACAAATTGTCCCGGAATACCGTACTTTGTCAAAGTCGCCCATAGATACTCATGGTCTACTCTGTCAAAGGCCTTAGCCTGGTCAAGACTCACAACATATCTCCCACACCTCAGAGCTTTACATCTCTCAAACATCTCCCTTATCGAGATAACTGCTCCAGAGATGTTCCGCCCTTTAACTGTGCCAAACTGTGAGCCTGCCAACAGTGCCGGGGACAAACAAACTAATCTAGAGAACAGAATTTTTGCAAGAATCTTCCTATCGACATTCAAGAGGGCAATCGGCCTCCAGTTCTTGATGTCACTAGGCTCTTTACCTTTAGACAGCAGGATCAGGGAGGACACTCTCATGGATGGAGGCATCAGGTGGTTTTCTAGACTAGTTTTGTATACATCCACGAGAATTGGTGCCAAGAGGTCTCGGAATTTCTTATAGAACTCAGCTGTAATCCCATCTGGACCTGGTGCCTTCTTCAGATGTAACTTATCTATGGCCTCTTTCACCTCCTCCACTGTTAACTCTGCTGTCAAAGGAGAAAAGTCCAAATCATTAGTATCAGGACCTGGAGTTGCCTCCAAGAATTGAGCCACCTTCTCTCTATCCAAAACCTTCTTCTGAAACAAGTCAGCATAGTAAGTTCTCACCACCCCCAGGATACCCTCCCGAGACTCCTGTAAAACACCCTGGGAGTCAGTGAGACCTGTGACCGATTTATTTGCCACCCGCTCCCTGCAATTCTCAAAAGGATCCGGAGCCCCTAAGGACCCATAATCCCGTTCAAGAACCAGGGATGTATACCTGCGGTACTGATACTGACTGATCTCAGATTTCAGCCGGTCAATCTTCTGTTGGTTATCCCCGCCCGCCGAATAGAGTGACTCTAATTCTTTCCGCAGCCTGAGATACTGGCTATACTTACTCTTCCCCTTCTTAACTGACAGTCTCCTTAAGAGGGATCTGATCTCCTCCTTGACATCCTCCCACCAGTCTGCCATGTTGTCATAAAACACCACTCTCTCAAGCTGGTTCTGAAATAGAGAGTGGACACAACTCCGGACACAGTCATCGTCCAAGAGGCTGGAATTGAGCTTCCATAGGCCTCTCCCAATATCAGGGCGTTTTGTGGAGCCCAAGCAAAAATACAAAGCCAGATGGTCAGAATAAGGGACTGTCTTTTCACTTTTCTCACTAACATGCTCAGCGGGACTGACCAGAGCTAAGTCTATCCGACTGCATCTACCAGCGCAGGAGTAAGTGAATTTTGGTTTCCTACCACCCTCAGTAAACACATCAGACAGACCAGCCTGTGAAATAATTCTACTTAAGACCTTGCAGTCCCTGGTGAGAGGCCTACCAGTAGGTCTGTCACTGGATGACATGGTGGCATTGAAGTCCCCTGCCATGACTACCGGAACAGATGTAAACAAGTACTGCTTGACTTCATCAAACAGACGTGCCCTTTCCATCACCGACTGCGGTGGACCATAGATATTAATGAGTCGGAGCCTTCTGCCTCGGATGGTAACTTCTAAAACCAGGCACCTCCCCATCAGAACCTCAGTGAATCTGTGTATGGTGACATCAGGGGTGTTAAACAGTATAGAAACCCCGGCATAAGGCTCCGCCGCCAGAGACCAGAAGGACGGGCCAGATTTCCATTCTCTCTCTGCTTCTCGTATTAGTCCTAAAGTATTTAAACGGGTTTCTTGTAAGAAATAGACATCGGCATCAAGATATCTCAGATGTTCATACACTGCGTGTCTTGTCCTCCTTGCTCGGATGCTATTCACATTACTAGAGATAACTTTAAGATAGAAACCTGCCATCAGAACAACTAGGAATATGAGAAACAGAGAGATGGGCCCCATTGTCATAGATCAGAGTCAGAGGTGTCCTGGTGACCAGCTGTTTCCATGTCTGATTCGGACTGCCCCTCATCTTGGTGGGGTCTCCTCTTATTGGGAGGATCGCCCTCTGGTTCATCCTCATACTCCGCCATCATTCGTGAGAGTTCTCTGTCTAGTTCTGCTTCTCCGTCTGACTCTGATAGGACACTAAATCTATTCCCCGTTGCAGTGACCTCGCCTGCACTACTTACTCTCATCTTTGTAGGCTTTTCTACCGTGGTCCACTCACCCTCAGGCTTACGGCTGGCTTTATCCTTCTTCCTCCTTTTATTATTGTTGGATGACCGGGCAGGAGAAGAGACGACCACTGAGGGTTGTACAACCTGCTCGACAACCTCCATGGTCGTCTCAATGGGACCTGACTCGGCCTGGTCTTGGGTGGTATCACCTGTATGTGGTTGAGGCTCCGCCTCCGTGACTACTGACCCTGACAATAGCGCCTCCTCCTCCTCCTGTATGTCATCAGCCGCTGCCAGCAAGTCCTCATCAGGGCTATCCTTACAGATGTTATGCCAGGCATCAGGACAATCTCTGTGGGGGTGACCGATCCGACCGCACAGGTTACACCTAATGCTTTGGCATGTGGCACTCACGTGGCCCATTTCATTACATAGGCTACACTTTACCATGGAGCATACACTGGCCACATGGCCGGCCTTCCCACACTTGAAGCACCGGCGAGGCTGACCCGCATAGAAGCAGATCCCTTTTTCTCGGCCTATAAAGAACGAATTGGGCAGATGTTGGGTTATGTTGTTCTGCTGACGCAACTTCACCAGGACCCTCCACCCACCGGTCCAGACCCCGTCTTCATCCCTGTTCTTACTAAGATCGGACATGAGGTCACAATGCCTCCTGAGCCAGATGACTATGTCCTGAGGGGGAACGGCTTCATTCCAAAATACAATTGTGACAGAGGCTGTATCTGGCCTAGAGATGGGGATGAAACTGAACTTATCCCAACCTTCCGTATCTCTCAACCTGGTGAGATTGGCCCAGAACCGGTCCAGATCAGACATCAGCTTAAAACTAACATCATACCCCTGGCGGTCAGGAAGGTTTATGACGGCCAGGATATCAGTCGGCACAAAGCCCATCTGGGTACATAGGAGCTCTCGGACCACAAACCTCCTATCCGGCAGATCCTCCTTGGCACCTCCGTGCCTAAACCTGACTACATTCCTCCTCCTGAAAGCCTGGCCTGTATAATTGGAGTTTGATGCAAAAGATGGAGCACCGCGGCTCCAGGCATTCCCTGAGGAGGTACGGCCGGATCCGCCATCTTGGCGTGTTTGTGGGCGCTGTGTGGGCTGCTGAGCACCTGTACCATGTGGTTCTGCTACTGTGCGAGTATCCAGAGGGGGAAAGTCCTGCACACTGGACTATCCTGTGTCCGCCCCACCATCAACCTCTATGTCTGCAATATCACCAGACTCCAGAGACTGGACTGCAGAGGGGTCTGACGCCATAGATAGTGAAGGATCCCCCCCAGAAACACCTTCCCCTGCTGGGCCGTTATCACATACAGGAATATCCATAATATCAGGCACATTAGTCAGACAATCAGCGGCAGCAGAGTCCTGCACAGCAGAGTCCACATTAGTATTATAGTCAGCGGAGTCCTGCACAGCAGAGTCCATATTAGTATTATAGTCAGCGGCAGCAGAGTCCTGCACAGCAGAGTCCATATTACCACTACAGTCAGCGGCAGCAGAGTCCTGCACAGCAGAGTCCATATTAGTATTATAGTCAGCGGCAGCAGAGTCCTGCATAGCAGAGTCCATATTAGTATTATAGTCAGCGGCAGCAGAGTCCTGCATAGCAGAGTCCATATTACCACTACAGTCAGCGGCAGCAGAGTCCTGCACAACAGAGTCCACAACCTGTAACCCCAAATATGTTACTCCCCCAGTACCTTCAGGTAAGAGTCCATAGTCCTGCTGCAATGACTTGTCTCCTGGGACTTGTGGTGTCTGCACAGCTGCTACTTCATTACCATTAGGCAGGGGTCCATGACCTGGTTGCAAAGTGCTGGTTGCTGGGACTTGTGGTGCCTTGCTGAGAACTGCTGCAGGTTTTTGCTGTTGCTGAACACTGGTCGCTTTCCCGTACAAATTCCCTTCCTTAAAAGGGAAACTTGCTGGCTGCAGAACTGGTTTTACATGGGACTGCTGGCTGCCACCTTGAGAGGGTTCAGACCCAGCTTTAGCACAAGGTGATGGTGACTTCTGGTATTCCTGGAACCGCTGCTGGTTTCTGTACGATTCTCCCACCGGTCCCATTTGCTCCAGTACAGTCTCGGTCTCCCGTACGTTCTCGGCGAGCTCTTTCGCCAGTGCGCTCAGCTTCCTGTCCAGTAACACCAGTTTCTCAGGGCATGCAGACTTTTTTAGATTATACGCACATTCAATCTGTCTCTGCAGATATATTTTACTGGCCTTCAATGTCTCCAGTCGCTTGACCAGTGCTGGTATCTCATCTGCCAGGCGCAGTTCTGGTGCTCGCTCAGTAGCTGTGACAGTCTGTGCATTGTTGGAAAGCTTTGCAGGTTGGTTACCCCCAGTATGGCTTCTGGTTGGTGTAGCCTGTGATTTCTGACATGCTACGGCTGTTGTCACTGCCATGGGCCCACAATGTCCAGACTGGGGACTATGTCCCAGTTTATTTCCAGTGACTGTACTGCTGGTACCTTGAAGCTTCCCCGCTGGTCTCCCTTTGATCTCCTCCACTGCCTTCACTACATTTTTGTAGTTACCGCTTCCAGATCTTGTCCGCTCAGACCGTACCAATACAGACTGCTGCATGTTCTCCTGCATGGTCTGCTTCTCCAGGGATGTTCTCCTCTGTCTGCAGAAGGGTGGGGTGGACTGGACACCTGCAACCTGCAATGGAGTCTGCACAGGCTGCAAAGTTTGCTCCTTACATTCAACCATTTTGCTTGGTTGTTGCACCGTACTACTGCTTGCTTCCGTTACTTCTTCCTTTACAACTTTCTTCCCATCTTGGCTTGCTGCACTAGGACTGCAGACACACTGGACACGATTCCCATTACTGGGGACTTTAGGATTTCCATCCATTTTTTTAGTTGTCTGGGAATTGCTTCCCAGAGAAGGCCTTGGAGCCTGGGCCTTGGCAGGGGAACTTCCCCACCCAGGGCGGCCCCGCCCTGGGCTATCTCCAGACATCAGGAGCCTCAGGAGAGCTACAAAAACACGTCCTCACAGCTAGGAGGTAGTATTATAGTAGTTATATTCTTGTACATAGTAGTAGTATTTTAGTAGTTATATTCTTGTACATAGGAGCAGTATTATAGTAGTTATATTCTTGTACATAGGAGGTAGTATTATAGTAGTTATATTCTTGTACATAGGAGCAGTATTATAGTAGTTATATTCTTGTACATAGGAGTAGTATTATAGTAGTTATATTCTTGTACATAGGAGCAGTATTATAGTAGCTATATTCTTGTACATAGGAGGTAGTATTATAGTAGTTATATCCTTGTACATAGGAGTAGTATTATAGTAGTTATATTCTTGTATATAAGAGCAGTATTATAGTAGTTATATTATTGTACATAGGAGGTAGTATTATAGTAGTTATATTCTTTTACATAGGAGTAGTATTATAGTAGTTATATTCTTGTACATAGGGGTAGTATTATAGTAGTTATATTCTTGTACATAGGAAGTAGTATTATAGTAGTTATATTATTGTACATAGGAGCAGTATTATAGTAGTTATATTCTTGTACATAGGAGTAGTATTACAGTAGTTATATTCTTGTACATAGGAGGTAGTATTATAGTAGTTATATTCTTGTACATAGTAGTAGTATTATAGTAGTTATATTCTTGTACATACGAGCAGTATTATATTAGTTATATTCTTGTACATAGGAGGTAGTATTATAGTAGTTATATTATTGTACATAGGAGCAGTATTATAGTAGTTATATTCTTGTACATAGGAGTAGTATTATAGTAGTTATATTCTTGTACATAGGAGGTAGTATTATAGTAGTTATTTTCTTGTACATAGGAGTAGTATTATAGTAGTTATATTCTTGTACATAGGAGCAGTATTATAGTAGATATATTCTTGTACATAGGAGGTAGTATTATAGTAGTTATATTTTTGTACATAGGAGGTAGTATTATAGTAGTTATATTCTTGTACATAGGAGCAGTATTATAGTAGTTATATTCTTGTGCATAGGAGTAGTACTATAGTAATTATATTCTTGTATATAGGAGTAGTATTATAGTAGTTATATTCTTGTACATAGGAGCAGTATTATAGTAGTTATATTCTTGTGCATAGGAGTAGTACTATAGTAATTATATTCTTGTATATAGGAGCAGTATTATAGTAGTTATATTCTTGTACATAGGAGCAGTATTATAGTAGTTATATACTTATACATAGGTGTAGTATTATAGTAGTTATATTCTTTTACATAGGAGTAGTATTATAGTAGTTATATTCTTGTATATAGGAGTAGTATTATAGTAGTTATATTCTTGTACATTGGAGCAGTATTATAGTAGTTATATTCTTGTACATAGGAAGTAGTATTATAGTAGTTATATTCATATACATTGGAGTAGTATTATAGTAGTTATATTCTTGTACACATTAGTAGTATTATAGTAGTTATATTCATGTACATAGGAGCAGTATTATAGTAGTTATATTCTTGTACATAGGAGGGAGTATTATATTAGTTATATTCTTGTACATAGGAGTAGTATTATAGTAGTTATATTCTTGTATATAAGAGCAGTATTATAGTAGTTATATTATTGTACATAGGAGGTAGTATTATAGTAGTTATATTCTTTTACATAGGAGTAGTATTATAGTAGTTATATTCTTGTACATAGGAGGTAGTATTATAGTAATTATATTCTTGTACATAGGAGTAGTATTATAGTAGTTATATTATTGTACATAGGAGGTAGTATTATAGTAGTTATATTATTGTACATAGGAGCAGTATTATATTAGTTATATTCTTGTACATAGGAGTAGTATTATAGTAGTTATATTCTTGTACATAGGAGGTAGTATTATAGTAGTTATATTCTTGCACATAGGAGTAGTATTATAGTAGTTATATTCTTGTACATAGGAGTAGTATTATAGTAGTTATATTCTTGCACATAGGAGTAGTATTATAGTAGTTATATTCTTGTACATAGGAGCAGTATTATAGTAGTTATATTCTTGTACATAGGAGGTAGTATTATAGTAGTTATATTATTGTACATAGGAGCAGTATTATAGTAGTTATATTCTTGTGCATAGGAGTAGTATTATAGTAGTTATATTCTTGTACATAGGAGGTAGTATTATAGTAGTTATATTCTTGTACATAGGAGCAGTATTATAGTAGTTATATTCTTGTACATAGGAGTAGTATTATAGTAGTTATATTCTTGTACATAGGAGGTAATATTATAGTAGTTATATTCTTGCACATAGGAGTAGTATTTTAGTAGTTATATTCTTGTACATAGGAGCAGTATTATAGTAGTTATATTCTTGTACATAGGAGGTAGTATTATAGTAGTTATATTATTGTACATAGGAGCAGTATTATAGTAGTTATATTATTGTACATAGGAGCAGTATTATAGTAGTTATATTCTTGTACATAGGAGGTAGTATTATAGTAGTTATTTTCTTGTACATAGGAGTAGTATTATAGTATTTATATTCTTGTACATAGGAGCAGTATTATAGTAGTTATATTCTTGTACATAGGAGGTAGTATTATAGTAGTTATATTTTTGTACATAGGAGGTAGTATTATAGTAGTTATATTCTTGTACACAGGAGCAGTATTATAGTAGTTATATTCTTGTGTATAGGAGTAGTATTATAGTAGTTATATTCTTGTACATAGGAGGTAGTAATATAGTAGTTATATTCTTATACATAGGTGTAGTATTATAGAAGTTATATTCTTGTACATAGGGGTATTATTATAGTAGTTATATTCTTGTATATAGGAGTAGTATTATAGTAGTTATATTCTTGTACATTGGAGCAGTATTATAGTAGTTATACTCTTGTACATAGTAGTAGTATTATAGTAGTTATATTCATATACATTGGAGTAGTATTATAGTAGTTATATTCTTGTACACAGGAGTAGTATTATAGTAGTTATATTCTTGTACATAGGAGCAGTATTATAGTAGTTATATTATTGTACATAGGAGTAGTATTATAGTAGTTATATTCTTTTACATAGGAGTAGTATTATAGTAGTTATATTCTTGTACATAGTAGTAGTATTATAGTAGTTATATTCTTGTACATACGAGCAGTATTATAGTAGTTATATTCTTGTACATAGGAGGTAGTATTATAGTAGTTATATTATTGTACATAGGAGCAGTATTATAGTAGTTATATTCTTGTACATAGGAGTAGTATTGTAGTAGTTATATTCTTGTACATAGGAGGTAGTATTATAGTAGTTATTGTCTTGTACATAGGAGTAGTATTATAGTAGTTATATTCTTGTACATAGGAGCAGTATTATAGTAGATATATTCTTGTACATAGGAGGTAGTATTATAGTAGTTATATTTTTGTACATAGGAGGTAGTATTATAGTAGTTATATTCTTGTACATAGGAGCAGTATTATAGTAGTTATATTCTTGTGCATAGGAGTAGTACTATAGTAATTATATTCTTGTATATAGGAGTAGTATTATAGTAGTTATATTCTTGTACATAAGAGCAGTATTATAGTAGTTATATTCTTGTACATAGGAGGTAGTATTATAGTAGTTATATACTTATACATAGGTGTAGTATTATAGTAGTTATATTCTTTTACATAGGAGTAGTATTATAGTAGTTATATTCTTGTATATAGGAGTAGTATTATAGTAGTTATATTCTTGTACATTGGAGCAGTATTATAGTAGTTATATTCTTGTACATAGGAAGTAGTATTATAGTAGTTATATTCATATACATTGGAGTAGTATTATAGTAGTTATATTCTTGTACACAGGAGTAGTATTATAGTAGTTATATTCTTGTACATAGGAGCAGTATTATAGTAGTTATATTCTTGTACATAGGAGGTAGTATTATATTAGTTATATTCTTGTAGATAGGAGTAGTATTATAGTAGTTATATTCTTGTATATAAGAGCAGTATTATAGTAGTTATATTATTGTACATAGGAGGTAGTATTATAGTAGTTATATTCTTTTACATAGGAGTAGTATTATAGTAGTTATATTCTTGTACATAGGAGGTAGTATTATAGTAATTATATTCTTGTACATAGGAGTAGTATTATAGTAGTTATATTATTGTACATAGGAGGTAGTATTATAGTAGTTATATTATTGTACATAGGAGCAGTATTATAGTAGTTATATTCTTGTACATAGGAGTAGTATTATAGTAGTTTTATTCTTGTACATAGGAGGTAATATTATAGTAGTTATATTCTTGCACATAGGAGTAGTATTATAGTAGTTATATTCTTGTACATAGGAGCAGTATTATAGTAGTTATATTCTTGTACATAGGAGGTAGTATTATAGTAGTTATATTCTTGTACATAGTAGTAGTATTTTAGTAGTTATATTCTTGTACATAGGAGCAGTATTATAGTAGTTATATTCTTGTACATAGGAGGTAGTATTATAGTAGTTATATTCTTGTACATAGTAGTAGTATTTTAGTAGTTATATTCTTGTACATAGGAGCAGTATTATAGTAGTTATATTCTTGTACATAGGAGGTAGTATTATAGTAGTTATATTTTTGTACATAGGAGTAGTATTATAGTATTTATATTCTTGTACATAGGAGCAGTATTATAGTAGTTATATTCTTGTACATAGGAGGTAGTATTATAGTAGTTATATTTTTGTACATAGGAGGTAGTATTATAGTAGTTATATTCTTGTACACAGGAGCAGTATTATAGTAGTTATATTCTTGTGTATAGGAGTAGTATTATAGTAGTTATATTCTTGTACATAGGAGGTAGTATTATAGTAGTTATATTCTTATACATAGGTGTAGTATTATAGTAGTTATATTCTTGTACATAGGGGTATTATTATAGTAGTTATATTCTTGTATATAGGAGTAGTATTATAGTAGTTATATTCTTGTACATTGGAGCAGTATTATAGTAGTTATACTCTTGTACATAGTAGTAGTATTATAGTAGTTATATTCATATGCATTGGAGTAGTATTATAGTAGTTATATTCTTGTACACAGGAGTAGTATTATAGTAGTTATATTCTTGTACATAGGAGCAGTATTATAGTAGTTATATTCTTGTACATAGGAGTAGTATTATAGTAGTCATATTCTTGTATATAAGAACAGAATTATAGTAGTTATATTTTTGTACATAGGAGGTAGTATTATAGTAGTTATATTCTTTTACATAGGAGTAGTATTATAGTAGTTATATTCTTGTACATAGGAGGTAGTATTATAGTAGTTATATTCTTGTACATAGGAGTAGTATTATAGTAGTTATATTATTGTACATAGGGGTAGTATTATAGTAGTTATATTCTTGTACATAGGAGGTAGTATTATAGTAGTTATATTCTTGTACATAGGAGTAGTATTATAGTAGTTATATTCTTGTACATAGGAGTAGTATTATAGTAGTTATATTCTTGTACATAGGAGGTAGTATTATAGTAGTTATATTCTTTTACATAGGAGCAGTATTATAGTAGTTATATTCTTGTACATAGGAGGTAGTATTATAGTAGTTATATTATTGTACATAGGAGCAGTATTATAGTAGTTATATTCTTGTACTTAGCTGTAGTATTTTAGTAGTTATATTCTTGTACATAGGAGCAGTATTATAGTAGTTATATTCTTGTACATAGGAGGTAGTATTATAGTAGTTATATTCTTGTACATAGGAGCAGTATTATAGTAGTTATATTCTTGTACATAGGAGTAGTATTATAGTAGTTATATTCTTGTACATAGGAGCAGTATTATAGTAGTTATATTCTTGTACATAGGAGTAGTATTATAGTAGTTATATTCTTGTATATAGGAGTAGTATTATAGTAGTTATATTCTTGTACATAGGAGGTAGTATTATAGTAGTTATATTCTTATACATAGGTGTAGTATTATAGTAGTTATATTCTTGTACATACGAGCAGTATTATAGTAGTTATATTCTTGTACATAGGAGGTAGTATTATAGTAGTTATATTCTTATACATAGGTGTAGTATTATAGTAGTTATATTCTTGTACATAGGAGTAGTATTATAGTAGTTATATTCTTGTATATAGGAGTAGTATTATAGTAGTTATATTCTTGTACATTGGAGCAGTATTATAGTAGTTATATTCTTGTACATAGGAAGTAGTATTATAGTAATTATATTCATATACATTGGAGTAGTATTATAGTAGTTATTTTCTTGTACACAGGAGTAGTATTATAGTAGTTATATTCTTGTACATAGGAACAGTATTATAGTAGTTATATTTTTGTACATAGGAGCAGTATTATAGTAGTTATATTCTTGTACATAGGAGTAGTATTATAGTAGTTGTATTCTTGTACATAGGAGTAGTATTATAGTAGTTATATTCTTGTATATAAGAACAGTATTATAGTAGTTATATTTTTGTACATAGGAGGTAGTATTATAGTAGTTATATTTTTTTACATAGGAGTAGTATTATAGTAGTTATATTCTTGTACATAGGAGGTAGTATTATAGTAGTTATATTCTTGTACATAGGAGTAGTATTATAGTAGTTATATTATTGTACATAGGGGTAGTATTATAGTAGTTATATTCTTGTATATAAAAACAGTATTATAGTAGTTATATTTTTGTACATAGGAGGTAGTATTATAGTAGTTATATTCTTTTACATAGGAGTAGTATTATAGTAGTTATATTCTTGTACATAGGAGGTAGTATTATAGTAGTTATATTCTTGTACATAGGAGTAGTATTATAGTAGTTATGTTATTGTACATAGGGGTAGTATTATAGTAGTTATATTCTTGTACATAGGAGGTAGTATTATAGTAGTTATATTCTTGTACATAGGAGTAGTATTATAGTGGTTATATTCTTGTACATAGGAGTAGTATTATAGTAGTTATATTCTTGTACTTAGGATGTAGTATTATATTAGTTATATTCTTGTACATAGGAGTAGTATTATAGTAGTTGTATTCTTGTACATAGGAGCATTATTACAGTAGTTATATTATTGTACATAGGGGTAGTATTATAGTAGTTATATTCTTGTACATTGGGGCAGTATTATAGTAGTTATATTCTTGTACATAGGGGCAGTATTATAGTAGTTATATTCTTGTACATAGGAGCAGTATTATAGTAGTTATAGTCTTGTGCATAGGAGCAGTATTATAGTAGTTATATTGTTGTATATAAGAGCATTATTATAGTAGTTATATTCTTGTACATAGGAGCAGTATGATAGTAGTTATATTCTTGTACATAGGAGTAGTATTATAGTAGTTATATTATTGTACATAGGGGTAGTATTATAGTAGTTATATTCTTGTACATAGGAGGTAGTATTATAGTAGTTATATTCTTGTACATAGGGGCAGTATTATAGTAGTTATATTCTTGTACATAGGGGCAGTATTATAGTAGTTATATTCTTGTACATAGGAGCAGTATTATAGTAGTTATAGTCTTGTGCATAGGAGCAGTATTATAGTAGTTATATTGTTGTATATAAGAGCATTATTATAGTAGTTATATTCTTGTACATAGGAGCAGTATTATAGTAGTTATATTCTTGTACATAGGCGTAGTATTATAGTAGTTATATTCTTGTACATAGGAGCAGTATTATAGTAGGTATATTCTTGTACATAGGAGTAGTATTATAGTAGTTATATTCTTCTACATAAGAGTAGTATTATAGTAGTTATATTCTTCTACATAGGAGGCAGTATTATAGTAGTTATATTCTTCTACATAGGAGCAGTATTATAGTAGTTATATTCTTCTACATAGGAGCAGTATTATAGTAGTTATATTCTTGTGCATAGGAGTAGTATTATAGTAGTTATATTCTTGTACATAGGAGTAGTATTATAGTAGTTATATTCTTGTACATAGGAGCAGTGTTATAGTTGTTATATTCTTGTACATAGGAGTAGTATTATAGTAGTTATATTCTTGTACATAGGAGCAGTATTATAGTAGTTATATTCTTGTACATAGGAGGTAGTATTATAGTGGTTTTATTCTTGTACATAGGAGGTAGTATTATAGTAGTTATATTCTTGTACATAGGGGCAGTATTATAGTAGTTATATTCTTGCACATAGGGAGCAGTATTATAGTAGTTATATTCTTGTACATAGGAGTAGTATTATAGTAGTTATATTCTTGTACATAGGAGCAGTATTATAGTAGTTATATTCTTGTACATAGGAGTAGTATTATAGTAGTTTTATTCTTGTACATAGGAGGTAGTATTATAGTAGTTATATTCTTGTACATAGGAGTAGTATTATAGTAGTTATATTCTTGTACATAGGAGCAGTATTATAGTAGTTATATTCTTGTACATAGGAGCAGTATTATAGTAGTTATATTCTTTTTCATAGGAGGTAGTATTATAGTAGTTATATTCTTATAGATAGGAGTAGTATTATAGTAGTTATATTCTTGTTCATAGGAGTAGTATTATAGTAGTTATATTCTTGTACATTGGAGGTAGTATTATAGTAGTTATATTCTTGTACATAGGAGCAGTATTATAGTAGTTATATTCTTGTACATAGGAGGTAGTATTATAGTAGTTATATTCTTGTATATAGGAGGTAGTATTATAGTAGTTATATTCTTGTACATAGGAGCAGTATTATAGTAGTTATATTCTTGTACATAGGGGCAGTATTATAGTAGTTATATTCTTGTACATAGGAGTAGTATTATAGTAGTTATATTATTGTACATAGGAGTAGTATTATAGTAGTTATATTCTTGTACATAGGAGGTAGTCTTATAGTAGTTATATTCTTGTACATAGGAGCAGTATTATTGTAGTTATATTCTTGTACATAGGAGTAGTATTATAATAGTTATATTCTTGTACATAGGAGTAGTATTATAGTAGTTATATTCTTGTACATAGGGGGCACTATCTTGTACATAGGAATAGGAATTACTTAATCAATATTAACAATAAAAATGTGGGTGGCAACAGTAACACTACATCAGTTTTTGGTATTCCTCTCTGTACCTTTAGGATTGTTGTTTCCTCTTGAGTACAAAGATGAAGATTTTGAAGGCACATACTCAAACTCTTATTCAGGCTTCTGCCGTTCTTTCTGGTATGTTATCCTTGTCTTCTTCTTGATTTCAAAGACACAGATCTCATTCTCTCTTAGTCTTATGCCATCTCCTAACTCCTAAGAGTCCAACACTTCCTCTTCTTGATGAGTTGGATGGGAATAGAAAGTGTCTTTTAGATGTAGAGAAGGCAAAGTTGGAAGATTTGACTGTAAGTGGTGGTTAAGGTAGTGGTGGCGGGTGTGATACTTGTAGATGTCCTGGTAGGTGCAATAGGGGGACATCTGGAATTGTGAAAGCATAGTGGAATCTCATTGCAATGATGAGTCAAAAAAGTGGGGAAGATGATGAATTCATTGAATCGAATGATAATTTTTTTGCAGATAAGACCTGGCAACTAGAGATGAGCGAACAGTGTTCTATCGAACTCATGTTCGATCGGATATTAGGCTGTTCGGCATGTTCGAATCGAATCGAACACCGCGTGGTAAAGTGCGCCATTACTCGATTCCCCTCCCACCTTCCCTGGCGCCTTTTTTGCTCCAATAACAGCGCAGGGTAGGTGGGACAGGAACTACGACACCGGTGACGTTGAAAAAAGTAGGCAAAACCCATTGGCTGCCGAAAACATGTGACCTCTAATTTAAAAGAACAGCGCCGCCCAGGTTCGCGTCATTCTGAGCTTGCAATTCACCGAGGACGGAGGTTTCCGTCCAGCTAGCTAGGGCTTAGATTCTGGGTAGGCAGGGACAGGCTAGGATAGGAAGGAGAAGACAACCAACAGCTCTTGTAAGAGCTAAATTCCAGGGAGAAGCTTGTCAGTGTAACGTGGCACTGACGGGCTCAATCGCCGCAACCCAGCTTTCCCAGGATCCTGAATGGAATACACTGTCAGTGTATTCCCGTATACCCGATATATACCCCGATACCCGTTCCAACGGTGTGCCCCCCCACCTTCACCCCAGAAATACCCTGCAAGTCCCCTAGCAATAGAATTGGGGCTATATACACCCACAATTTTTACTACTGGTATACAGTGCCATTGTCTGACTGGGAATTCAAAGAATATATTGGGAATACAAATACCCTCATTTCTTGCTACTGCCATATAGTGCCAGTGTCTGACTGGGAATTCAAAGAATATATTGGGGTTACGTGCACCCACAATTTTTACTACTGGTATACAGTGCCATTGTCTGACTGGGAATTCAAAGAATATATTGGGGTTATAAATACCCTCATTTCTTGCTACTGCCATATAGTGCCAGTTTCTGACTGGTAATTCAAAGAATATATTGGGGTTACGTGCACCCACAATTTTTACTACTGGTATACAGTGCCAGTTTCTGACTGGGAATTCAAAGAATATATTGGGGTTATAAATACCCTCATTTCTTGCTACTGCCATATAGTGCCAGTTTCTGACTGGTAATTCAAAGAATATATTGGGGTTACGTGCACCCACAATTTTTACTACTGGTATACAGTGCCATTGTCTGACTGGGAATTCAAAGAATATATTGGGGTTATAAATACCCTCATTTCTTGCTACTGCCATATAGTGCCAGTTTCTGACTGGTAATTCAAAGAATATATTGGGGTTACGTGCACCCACAATTTTTACTACTGGTATACAGTGCCATTGTCTGACTGGGAATTCAAAGAATATATTGGGGTTATAAATACCCTCATTTCTTGCTACTGCCATATAGTGCCAGTTTCTGACTGGTAATTCAAAGAATATATTGGGGTTACGTGCACCCACAATTTTTACTACTGGTATACAGTGCCATTGTCTGACTGGGAATTCAAAGAGTATATTGGGAATACAAATACCCTCATTTCTTGCTACTGCCATATAGTGCCAGTGTCTGACTGGGAATTCAAAGAATATATTGGGGTTACGTGCACCCACAATTTTTACTACTGGTATACAGTGCCAATTTCTAACTAGGAATTCAAAATGCGCAAGGCTCCCGAAAGGGACGTGGACGAGGCCGTGGGCGAGGTCGGGGGAATGGTTCTGGGGAGCAAGGTAGCAGTGAAGCCACAGGGCGTCCCGTGCCTACTCCTGTGGGGCAGCAAGCATTGCGCCACTCCACAGTGCCAGGGTTGCTTGCCACATTAACTAAACTGCAGGGTACAAACCTTAGTAGGCCCGAGAACCAGGAACAGGTCTTGCAATGGCTGTCAGAGAACGCTTACAGCACATTGTCCAGCAGCCAGTCAGACTCTGCCTCCTCTCCTCCTATTACCCAACAGTCTTGTCTTCCTTCCTCCCAAAATTCCGAAGCTTTACAGAACAATAACCCAAACTGTCCCTGCTCCCCAGAGCTGTTCTCCGCTCCTTTCATTGTCCCTCAACCTGCCTCTCCACGTCACGATTCCACGAACCTAACAGAGGAGCATCTGTGTCCAGATGCTCAAACACTAGAGTCTCCTCCATCTCCGTTCGATTTGGTGGTGGATGACCAGCAACCCACCCTCATCGACGATGATGTGACGCAGTTGCCGTCAGGGCATCCAGTTGACCGGCGCATTGTGCGGGTGGAGGAGATGAGACAGGAGTTGGAAGAGGAAGTGGTGGATGATGAGGACACTGACCCGACCTGGACAGGGGGGATGTCAAGCGGGGAAAGTAGTGTGGATGTTGAGGCAGGTGCAGCACCAAAAAGGGTAGCTAGAGGCAGAGGCAGAGGTCAGCAGCTTAGGCGAAGCCAGGCCACACCCGGAATCTCCCAAGATGTTCCAGTTCGTACCCAGCCCCGAAAAACTCCCACCTCGAGGGCACGTTTCTCGAAGGTGTGGAGTTTTTTCAAGGAATGCGCCGAGGACAGATATAGTGTTGTCTGCACAATTTGCCTCTCGAAATTGATTAGGGGCTCTGAGAAGAGCAACCTGTCCACCACTTCAATGCGCCGTCATTTGGAATCCAAGCACTGGAATCAGTGGCAGGCAGCAACGGCAGGACAAAGGCCGCCTGCCGTTCACGCCACTGCCACTGCCTCTGCCACTGCCTCTGCCTCTGCCACTGCCACTGCTGACTGTGCTGGCGATGCACTCCAGAGGACGAGCCAGGACACCACTTCATCTGCCTCCGCCACTTTGTTGACTTCTACCTCATCCTCCCCTGGTCCTGTCTTATCTCCTTCTCCTGCACCATCAAAGGCACCATCAGGCGTTTCTTTACAACAACCCACCATCTCTCAGACATTGGAGCGGCGGCAGAAATACACTGCTAACCACCCACACGCGCAAGCCTTGAACGCCAACATCGCTAAACTGCTGGCCCAGGAGATGTTGGCGTTCCGGCTTGTTGAAACTCCCGCCTTCCTGGACCTGATGGCAACTGCGGCACCTCGCTATGCCGTCCCTAGCCGTCACTACTTCTCCCGGTGTGCCGTCCCCGCCTTGCACCAGCACGTGTCACTCAACATCAGGCGGGCCCTTAGTTCCGCGCTTTGCACAAAGGTCCACTTGACCACCGACGCGTGGACAAGTGCATGCGGACAGGGACGCTACATTTCACTGACGGCACACTGGGTGAATGTAGTTGAGGCTGGGACTGCTTCCCAAACTGGCCCGGTGTACCTCGTCTCCCCGCCTAACATTCCTGGCAGGGACACGAGAAGAACACCCCCCTCCTCCTCCTCCTCTACCGCCTCCTCCTCCGCCACCGCCTCCTCCTCCGCCACCGCCTCCTCCTCCGCTGTTAGATTGACCCCAGCTACGAGTTGGAAACGTTGCAGCACTGGCGTTGGTAGACGTCAGCAGGCTGTGCTGAAGCTGATCAGCTTGGGGGACAGACAGCACACTGCCTCCGAGGTGAGGGATGCCCTCCTCGATGAGACGGCAATATGGTTTGAGCCGCTGCACCTGGGCCCAGGCATGGTCGTTTGTGATAACGGCCGGAACCTGGTAGCAGCTCTGGAGCTTGCCGGACTCCAACATGTTCCATGCCTGGCCCACGTCTTCAACCTAGTGGTGCAACGTTTCCTAAAGAGCTACCCCAATGTTCCAGAGCTACTGGTGAAAGTGCGGCGCATGTGCGCCCACTTTCGCAAGTCGACAGTAGCCGCTGCTAGCTTAAAATCTCTCCAGCAACGCCTGCATGTGCCACAACACTGGCTTTTGTGCGACGTCCCCACACGCTGGAACTCAACGTTTCAGATGTTGAATAGAGTGGTTGAGCAGCAGAGACCTTTGATGGAATACCAGCTACAAAACCCTAGGGTGCCACAAAGTCAGCTGCCTCAGTTTCACATCCATGAGTGGCCATGGATGAGAGACCTTTGTGACATCCTACGGGTCTTTGAGGAGTCCACAAGGAGGGTGAGCTCTGAGGATGCGATGGTGAGCCTTACAATCCCGCTCTTGTGTGTTCTGAGAGAATCCCTGATTGACATCAGGGATAACTCAGATCACACAGAGGAGTTAGGGATAGCATCCGATCCGTCACAGCTGGAGAGTAGGTCCACACATCTGTCCGCTTCACTGCGTTTAATGGAGGAGGAGGAGGAGGAGGAGGAGGAAGAAGAGTTGTCCGATGATGTGATGGTGATACAGGAGGCTTCCGGGCAACTTCGAATCGTCCCATTGTTGCAGCGCGGATGGGTAGACATGGAGGATGAGGAGGAAATGGAGATTGAACTTTCCGGTGGGGCCAGAGGAGTCATGCCAACTAACACTGTGGCAGACATGGCTGAGTTCATGTTGGGGTGCTTTACAACCGACAAGCGTATTGTCAAAATCATGGAGGACAACCAGTACTGGATCTTTGCTATCCTTGACCCCCGGTATAAAAACAACATCTCGTCTTTTATTCCGGTAGAGGGGAGGGCCAATCGCATCAATGCTTGCCACAGGCAATTGGTGCAGAATATGATGGAGATGTTTCCAGCATGTGACGTTGGCGGCAGGGAGGGCAGTTCCTCCAGTAGGCAACCAAGTTCTCACCGGTCCACACAAACGAGGGGCACACTGTCTAAGGTCTGGGACACCTTGATGGCACCCCCTCGCCAAAGTGCCGCCACGGAGGGTCCTAGTGTCACCAGGCGTGAGAAGTATAGGCGCATGTTGCGGGAATACCTTTCCGACCACAGCCCTGTCCTCTCCGACCCCTCTGCGCCCTACACGTATTGGGTGTCAAAGTTGGACCTGTGGCTTGAACTTGCCCTATATGCCTTGGAGGTGCTGTCCTGTCCTGCCGCCAGCGTCCTATCTGAGAGGGTGTTCAGTGCAGCCGGTGGCATCATCACTGACAAGCGCACCCGTCTGTCAGCTGAGAGTGCCGACCGGCTCACTTTGATAAAAATGAACCACCACTGGATAGAGCCTTCATTTTTGTGCCCACCTGTGTAAAGCACCCCAACATGAAACTCCATGTCTGTACTCAACCTCTCCAATTCCTCCGCATCCTCATACTCATCCACCATAAGCGTTGCACAATTCTGCTAATACTAGGCTCCCTCCAACATGATTTCCCCCAACTCTGCTGGTTAGAGGCTCCCTCCACCCTGATTTCCACCAACTCTGCTGGTTAGAGGCTCCCTCCACTCTGCTTTCCCACAACTCTGCTGGTTAGAGGCTCCTTCCACCATGAATTTGCCCAAACTGGGCTGTTTAGAGGCTCCCTCCACCATGAATTGGTCCAAACTGGGCTGGTTAGAGGCTCCCTCCACCATTAATTGGTCCAAACTGGGCTGGTTAGAGGCTCCCTCCACCATGAATTTGCCCAAACTGGGCTGTTTAGAGGCTCCCTCCACCATGAATTTGCCCAAACTGGGCTGTTTAGAGGCTCCCTCCACCATGAATTGGTCCAAACTGGGTTTTTTAGAGGCTCCCTCCACCATGAATTGGTCCAAACTGGGCTGGTTAGAGGCTCCCTCCACCATGAATTGGTCCAAACTGGGGTGGTTAGAGGCTCCCTCCACCATTAATTGGTCCAAACTGGGCTGGTTAGAGGCTCCCTCCACCATTAATTGGTCCAAACTGGGCTGGTTAGAGGCTCCCTCCACCATTAATTGGTCCAAACTGGGCTGGTTAGAGTCTCCCTCCACCATGAATTTGCCCAAACTGGGCTGTTTAGAGGCTCCCTCCACCATGAATTTGCCCAAACTGGGCTGGTTAGAGGCTCCCTCCACCATGAATTGGTCCAAACTGGGGTTTTTAGAGGCTCCCTCCACCATGAATTGGTCCAAACTTGGCTGTTTAGAGGCTCCCTCCACCATGAATTGGTCCAAACTGGGGTGGTTAGAGGCTCCCTCCACCATTAATTGGTCCAAACTGGGCTGGTTAGAGGCTCCCTCCACCATTAATTGGTCCAAACTGGGCTGGTTAGAGGCTCCCTCCACCATTAATTGGTCCAAACTGGGCTGGTTAGAGGCTCCCTCCACCATGAATTGGTCCAAACTGGGTTTTTTAGAGGCTCCCTCCACCATGAATTTGCCCAAACTGGGCTGTTTAGAGGCTCCCTCCACCATGAATTGGTCCAAACTGGGTTTTTTAGAGGCTCCCTCCACCATGAATTGGTCCAAACTGGGCTGGTTAGAGGCTCCCTCCACCATGAATTGGTCCAAACTGGGGTGGTTAGAGGCTCCCTCCACCATTAATTGGTCCAAACTGGGCTGGTTAGAGGCTCCCTCCACCATTAATTGGTCCAAACTGGGCTGGTTAGAGGCTCCCTCCACCATTAATTGGTCCAAACTGGGCTGGTTAGAGGCTCCCTCCACCATTAATTGGTCCAAACTGGGCTGGTTAGAGGCTCCCTCCACCATTAATTGGTCCAAACTGGGCTGGTTAGAGGCTCCCTCCACCATGAATTTGCCCAAACTGGGCTGTTTAGAGGCTCCCTCCACCATGAATTTGCCCAAACTGGGCTGGTTAGAGGCTCCCTCCACCATGAATTGGTCCAAACTGGGGTTTTTAGAGGCTCCCTCCACCATGAATTGGTCCAAACTTGGCTGTTTAGAGGCTCCCTCCACCATTAATTGGTCCAAACTGGGCTGGTTAGAGGCTCCCTCCACCATGAATTGGTCCAAACTGGGTTTTTTAGAGGCTCCCTCCACCATGAATTTGCCCAAACTGGGCTGTTTAGAGGCTCCCTCCACCATGAATTGGTCCAAACTGGGCTGGTTAGAGGCTCCCTCCACCATGAATTTCCCAAAACTTGGCTGTTTAGAGGCTCCCTCCACCATTAATTGGTCCAAACTGGGCTGGTTAGAGGCTCCCTCCACCATGAATTGGTCCAAACTGGGGTTTTTAGAGGCTCCCTCCACCATGAATTGGTCCAAACTTGGCTGTTTAGAGGCTCCCTCCACCATGAATTGGTCCAAACTGGGGTGGTTAGAGGCTCCCTCCACCATTAATTGGTCCAAACTGGGCTGGTTAGAGGCTCCCTCCACCATTAATTGGTCCAAACTGGGCTGGTTAGAGGCTCCCTCCACCATGAATTTGCCCAAACTGGGCTGTTTAGAGGCTCCCTCCACCATGAATTTGCCCAAACTGGGCTGGTTAGAGGCTCCCTCCACCATGAATTGGTCCAAACGGGTTTTTAGAGGCTCCCTTCACCATGAATTGGTCCAAACTTGGCTGTTTAGAGGCTCCCTCCACCATGAATTGGTCCAAACTGGGGTGGTTAGAGGCTCCCTCCACCATTAATTGGTCCAAACTGGGCTGGTTAGAGGCTCCCTCCACCATTAATTGGTCCAAACTGGGCTGGTTAGAGGCTCCCTCCACCATGAATTGGTCCAAACTGGGGTTTTTAGAGGCTCCCTCCACCATGAATTGGTCCAAACTTGGCTGTTTAGAGGCTCCCTCCACCATTAATTGGTCCAAACTGGGCTGTTTAGAGGCTCCCTCCACCATGAATTGGTCCAAACTGGGTTTTTTAGAGGCTCCCTCCACCATGAATTGGTCCAAACTGGGCTGGTTAGAGGCTCCCTCCACCATGAATTGGTCCAAACTGGGCTGGTTAGAGGCTCCCTCCACCATTAATTGGTCCAAACTGGGCTGGTTAGAGGCTCCCTCCACCATTAATTGGTCCAAACTGGGCTGGTTAGAGGCTCCCTCCACCATGAATTTGCCCAAACTGGGCTGTTTAGAGGCTCCCTCCACCATGAATTTGCCCAAACTGGGCTGGTTAGAGGCTCCCTCCACCATGAATTGGTCCAAACTGGGGTTTTTAGAGGCTCCCTCCACCATGAATTGGTCCAAACTTGGCTGTTTAGAGGCTCCCTCCACCATGAATTGGTCCAAACTGGGCTGGTTAGAGGCTCCCTCCACCATGAATTGGTCCAAACTGGGCTGGTTAGAGGCTCCCTCCACCATTAATTGGTCCAAACTGGGCTGGTTAGAGGCTCCCTCCACCATGAATTTGCCCAAACTCTGCTGGTTAGAGGCTCAATCCACCCTGATTTTCAAAACAAATGTTGGTGCCAACCTCAACTTACTACAAGGGCCAAATTCACTGCTGGTGACAAGCTCTCCTCACTGCAAGTGCCAAATACACATGTTTCAAGGTGTTTTCCTACTGTCAGAGAGGTGGTATTGAGTGTGTAAAGTGTGTAGTTGTTAGGCTGTGATGTTGGGGTAATAGAGGGTCTTTGGTGTGTTAGATGCCCCCAGACATGCTTCCCCTGCTGTCCCAGTGTCATTCCAGAGGTGTTGGCATCATTTCCTGGGGTGTCATAGTGGACTTGGTGACCCTCCAGACACGGATTTGGGTTTCCCCCTTAACGAGTATCTGTTCCCCATAGACTATAATGGGGTTCGAAACCCGTTCGAACACACGAACATTGAGCGGCTGTTCGAATCGAATTTCGAACCTCGAACATTTTAGTGTTCGCTCATCTCTACTGGCAACCAGGTACGCTTGACAGGGTGACATCAGAGAAGGAGGGTGACACTGTTGGCAGTGGCAATAGTTAGTATTCCACCTGATGTTCAGCTCCCCATCCAAAAACACCTGCCTAAAGTAAGTTCAAGGCAATCTTGGGTGGTGGTGGCACCGGTGGCAATGGTTGACACGTTTCCAATTCTGTTGCTGTCAGCGGTATGCTGTCTTCTCCGGTATGGGACGTTATCAAATAACAAATCCTTGGCAAGGTGCAAGATCCACAAGCAGAAAATTAGCCATGGCCGTGCAAATACCTGTGTAGGAGCAAGGTCTCTCCTTACTCCGAAATGGTGTCACCAACTCATTTGGCCAAATAGAATTGGCAGTGGCCAAAGTGAGCAAGACCGTTCTATTCCTTCTCGCTATATTATTTGTAGACAGGCCACATCCATTCCTAGCACATGGTGATCATCCAAGGGAATGGTTGGCCACCAAGCTGAGTTACACCTAGCAGTCACTGCCATGACACTTAGTGGATTCCACTGCTTTTTACAATGTGATGGCAGTGCACAGTCTCAATGAAGATTACCCTAGTACCATTATTGTCCTAGGGAAGCTGTGCCTGCGTGATATTACCATGTAGACCTATTCTTCAATATGTCCATGTGGAAAAATGTACATGCCACTGTCAAGGCATGGAGCAGCAATACATGGCTTTCACAGCCCATTGGATCAATGTTTTGAGCAACAGCTGCCACCTTACAGAAACTCACCCAGGCGAGGCGCTAGGACTGACACCACTTCATGGGTGCAGGACCAGTTTCAACACCAAGTGGGACCTATCTGCTCCTCCTGTTTTCACTTCCAATTTCACCAGAACAAGCCATTGCTTCCATTTTCCCCCTCATTTCATGGCTGTAAGGTGAAGCACTCATTGAGTGGCACCTGCTGGAGTGTTAGGTTTAGTAGCAGTGTATGGTGAGACTGTAGGGAGCAAACTAAAGGCACAACCAAAATAACTATGAGAGTGGGAAGATGATCATTAGTTTTTTCTTGTTATTCTGTAAATGTCTCTATTTGCTGCCACATGTGCTCCCTTAAAGGGATAATCTCTCTTGATTTCTTTATAAAGTCATTTCTTTATCCCTTTGCAACCAGAAGGCAAACCAATCTGTGTGCAAGAAATTATTCTTGACATTTTATAAATTGTCACTCCGCCAAAACAATGTTGGTGTGGCATTTGTTACCATTCAGGGATAACAGGCAGGATAACCTCAGTTCTTTCCTGGTTCCCAAGTACTGTTCTCATGGACATAGAATATATTTCTATTTTCCATTTCAGAATGGATCCTAGGCACGCTGAGAGAGCTACTGAAATTTTTCTTGAAATTCTGTAATTGTCACTCATTGGTGCTGCATCTGCTCCAGTAAAGGGATTCATTTTGTTGACTTTTTTTTTTAATTGAGCCCTTTCTATATCTTTTCATTTCTCAACTGCCAGGCATGCTGACAGTGTGCCACAAATTTTCCATCAAATTCTGCAGTTGCCACTGCCACAACAAGCAGCTTTTTCATGTTTGGAGTGATTTAAATGTTAAAATATGTCAAAGCGAGTGTCAGGGCAGTGTATGGTTAAACCAGCAGTTTGTATCCTCTTCTTACCATTCATTTTTCCATAGGCATACACATCACATTCACTTTGATGTAACTTCAGTTGTGTTTCCCTTAGCTATAAATTGGATAGATAGTTTCTAGAGATGAGCGAACAGTGTTCTATCGAACTCATGTTCGATCGGATATTAGGCTGTTCGGCATGTTCGAATCGAATCGAACACCGCGTGGTAAAGTGCGCCATTACTCGATTCCCCTCCCACCTTCCCTGGCGCCTTTTTTGCTCCAATAACAGCGCAGGGTAGGTGGGACAGGAACTACGACACCGGTGACGTTGAAAAAAGTAGGCAAAACCCATTGGCTGCCGAAAACATGTGACCTCTAATTTAAAAGAACAGCGACGCCCAGCTTCGCGTCATTCTGAGCTTGCAATTCACCGAGGACGGAGGTTTCCGTCCAGCTAGCTAGGGCTTAGATTCTGGGTAGGCAGGGACAGGCTAGGATAGGAAGGAGAAGACAACCAACAGCTCTTATAAGAGCTAAATTCCAGGGAGAAGCTTGTCAGTGTAACGTGGCACTGACGGGCTCAATCGCCGCAACCCAGCTTTCCCAGGATCCTGAATGGAATACACTGTCAGTGTATTCCCGTATACCCGATATATATCCCCGATACCCGTTCCAACGGTGTGCCCCCCCACCTTCACCCCAGAAATACCCTGCAAGTCCCCTAGCAATAGGATTGGGGCTATATACACCCACTATTTTTGCTACTGCCATATAGTGCCATTGTCTCACTGGGAATTCAAAGAATATATTGGGCTTACATATAACTTCAATTCCAGGGAGAAGCTTGTCAGTGTAACGTGGCACTGACGGGCTCAATCGCCGCAACCCAGCTTTCCCAGGATCCTGAATGGAACACACTGACAGTGTATTCCCGTATACCCCATATATACACCCCAAATCCCCGTTCCAACGGTGTGCCCCCCCACCTTCACCTCAGAAATACCCTGCAAGTCCCCTAGCAATAGAATTGGGGCTATATACACCCACAATTTTTGCTACTGGTATACAGTGCCATTGTCTGACTGGGAATTCAAAGAATATATGGGGGTTACGTGCACCCACAATTTTTAATACTGGTATACAGTGCCATTGTCTGACTGGGAATTCAAAGAATATATGGGGGTTATAAATACCCTCATTTCTTGCTACTGCCATATAGTGCCAGTTTCTGACTGGGAATTCAAAGAATATATTGGGGTTATGTGCACCCACAATTTTTACTACTGGTATACAGTGCCATTGTCTGACTGGGAATTCAAAGAATATATGGGGGTTACGTGCACCCACAATTTTTAATACTGCTATACAGTTCCTTTGTCTCACTGGGAATTCAAAGAATATATGGGGGTTACGTGCACCCACAATTTTTACTACTGGTATACAGTGCCATTGTCTGACTGGGAATTCAAAGAATATATGGGGGTTACGTGCACCCACAATTTTTAATACTGCTATACAGTTCCTTTGTCTCACTGGGAATTCAAAGAATATATGGGGGTTACGTGCACCCACAATTTTTACTACTGGTATACAGTGCCATTGTCTCACTGGGAATTCAAAGAATATATGGGGGTTACGTGCACCCACAATTTTTACTACTGGTATACAGTGCCATTGTCTGACTGGGAATTCAAAGAATATATGGGGGTTACGTGCACCCACAATTTTTAATACTGGTATACAGTGCCATTGTCTGACTGGGAATTCAAAGAATATATGGGGGGTTATGTGCACCCACAATTTTTACTACTGGTATACAGTGCCATTGTCTGACTGGGAATTCAAAGAATATATGGGGGTTACGTGCACCCACAATTTTTACTACTGGTATACAGTGCCATTGTCTGACTGGGAATTCAAAGAATATATGGGGGTTACGTGCACCCACAATTTTTACTACTGGTATACAGTGCCATTGTCTGACTGGGAATTCAAAGAATATATTGGGGTTACGTGCACCCACAATTTTTAATACTGGTATACAGTGCCATTGTCTGACTGGGAATTCAAAGAATATATTGGGGTTATGTGCACCCACAATTTTTACTACTGGTATACAGTGCCATTGTCTGACTGGGAATTCAAAGAATATATGGGGGTTACGTGCACCCACAATTTTTAATACTGCTATACAGTGCCATTGTCTGACTGGGAATTCAAAGAATATATGGGGGTTATGTGCACCCACAATTTTTAATACTGGTATACAGTGCCATTGTCTGACTGGGAATTCAAAGAATATATGGGGGTTATGTGCACCCACAATTTTTAATACTGGTATACAGTGCCATTGTCTGACTGGGAATTCAAAGAATATATGGGGGTTATGTGCACCCACAATTTTTAATACTGGTATACAGTGCCATTGTCTCACTGGGAATTCCACAAATAATTTGGGGATTCATTCACCCTACATCTCAGGCTCTTGCCATATTCACCCAGGTTGTCAGTGCTGCACCAGCTCGTTCCCAGACAGCTCGGCCCGAAAAACACGTTACCTATATAGAGGATTTGGACAATGAAGACAACATGTTCTAAATCTAATGTCTGCACCTTCTCCAGAATTAAAATAAAGGCAGCGTTTAACTTTCAAATAGCACTGCACAAAGGAAGAGCTTATCAGCTTGTCTCATGACATGCTACTGAAAAGTTTCATTTGTGTATCTTAATGTAAATATAGTTGTATAAGCTTTTTGGGTTTTAGGCACTGCCAAGTTATTTATTACCACCCGCTCCCTTATAATGATGATGACGCCAAAGTCACTGTGGGTGTTCAGAGCTCACAGCTTTGGGTGACATTTGTCTTGCTCTCTGTCGGTACCAGCTGTCTTTTTGGATACCGTAAAGTTATGTTGACTTTATTAACAGCTATAGAAGCTTTAGCCAGGTTGTGACGGTGTGTAACCCTAACAACACTAAGTGGGATACACATTAATAGTCAGTCTATGTACGCTAAACGTATCACTGAAGTAATTTTTTTTCCCTCTCCCCTAATATAAGAAAGGAACAGACATTAGACCTAGACCGGGGTTCGAGGCTTGAAAAAATCCAGTATTATTTGTTCTTCATGATGTGAAATATGTGTTGAAAAGCAACCCAAGATGAAGTCAGCCATGTGTGCCAGTGTGTTACTTGGCATGCCTTTGCTGGCCCCAACTGTAAGGGTCACTCTCCATTTCCTCCATTTTCCACTCCCCTTCACACCATTTGTGGTGAAGCAATGGGATGCACTGAAGTGCACCCTCTAGCCTCGTGTGGGATAGGGACATCAGATGCCACTCCAACCCCCTCGTCTTCCTCCGCCAGCCAACGGTGCGAAGATGAGAGGAGTGTGCTCTGAATGTTTTCTGCCTAGCAGAGGCTAGTTCTCACTTACGAAAATGGCCCCACTTTGACCTGTATATCAGGCACAATGGTGTAGGTTTCAAAGAAACATGGCACCAACAAGTTGGAAAACGTGGGCCATGCGTGGACCATGTTTGAGTCTGGCAAGCTCCAGATCTGCTACCAGGTTCCAGCCATTATCACAGGCGCAAAAATGCCAGGCCCCAGGTGTAGCAGGGAAAAAAAAATGCCATCTCAGCCAGGATGGCATCCCTGACCTCGGAGGCACTGTGCTGTCTGTCCCCCAAGCTGATCAGTTTCAGCACGGCCTACTGACATCTCCCCACGCCAGTGTTACAGTGTTTTCCGCTAGTAGCTGGGGTGGAGGTTGCAGCTTCGTAGGGTTTCAGTCTACTCCTGCCATGAATTTTGGCCTGGGAGAGGAGATAGGCCACCCCAGTTTGCACCCGGGGAACAGACTCCACCACATTCACCCTGCCTGTCATTAAAGATAAGCACTGCAGCATCCCTGACCACAGGCGCTTGTCCAAGTGTCGGTGGTCAAGTGGACCTTGCAGCAAAGCGCGGAACTAAGGGCCCACCTGATGTTGAGTGACACGTGCTGGTGCAAGGCGGGGACGCCACACCGGGAGAAGTTGAGACGGCTAGGGACGGCATAGTGAGGTGCCACAGTTGCCATCAGGTCCGGGAAGGCGGGAGTTTCAACAAGCCGGAACGCCAACCTCTCCTGGGCCAGCAGTTTAGCGATGTTGGCGTTCTAGGCTTGCGTGTCGGTGGTCAAGTGGACCTTGCAGCAAAGCGCAGAGCTCTGGGCCCGACTGATGTTATGGGACACATGCAGGCGCAAGGCAGAGACAGCACACCAAGAGAAGTAGTAACGGCTAGGCCCAGCATAGGGAGGTGCCCCAGCTGCCATCTGCTGACGGAAGGCCTGGGTCTCCAGAAGCATAAACAAACACCAACATCTCCAGGGCCAGCAGTTTATCGATGAGGCTGTTACAGGCTTGGGCATGGGGGTGGGTTGTATTGTACTTCTGCCTGCAATGAAAAGCTTGGGAAATGTGGAGTGGCTGGGAAGAGGCGCATGATGGTGCAGGCCAAAAGGACGCATGAGGGTGAACTCCCCAATGTGTCAGAGATAGGTGTGTAGGTGTCCTTGCATCATATACTTGCACCATATTTGGCTTTGGAAGTTAATTTTGTGCCAAAAAGTGGTTAAGACAGCGATCCCTCAGCTACTCCCGTTACACTGTCTATTGAAGTTACCATCTGTGGAAGTGGACCACCATTTCTAAGATCCCAAAGGAAGCAGGCAAGAGATGTGCAGTTCAGAAAAAAAGATGAGAAAATAAGTTTAGGCTGTAGAGCACAGAGGGATCGGAGAGGACAGAGCTGGTGTCGGCCAGGTATTCCCACAACATGCGCCTATACTTGTCCCTCCTGGTGACACTAGGCCCCTGAGTGGCAGTAATTTGTCCAGGGGGGCCATTAACGTGTTCCAGACCTAGGAATAAGTCTTCCAACAGGGTAGAGTTTTGCATGCCTTTGCTTCTACCCACTGTTTTTGCTGCTTAGCTTCCCTCCACATCTACTCTGCTTTCACCCCTAAACATCACCCCAGTTTATGCCTTTGCTTCTACCCAGGTTTTTTGTTGATTTAGCTTCCCTCTACATCTACACTGCTTTAGCCCCTAGACATCACCCCTGTCCATGTGGGGTCGGTGGCCTCGTCATCCACCAACTCCTCTTCCAATTGCGCACTGCCCCCTTACTGCAAACCGCACATGACCACAGCTTGCCTTGATGGCAACTGTGTCTCATGATCCCCACTTAGGTCCAGACAAGTCGGTGGCGGGTCCAAAACCCCAAAATTGGAAGGAAATGGCAGATGCTGCAGTATTTCTAACACCTGTTCCTGGTGCTCGGGCCTGGTCTGTGTTGTACCCTGCACCCTGCTTAACGCATCTGCCATATCCGAAGTTGTGCTGAGCGCATGCTAATGTTTCGTGTCCAGTGCAATGGATGGGATGGGATTTTACATAAGTCTGCCACCCATGGCCACTCATGGTTGAGCAACTGAGGGAGTTGACTTTGACGAACCCGAGGGTTTTGGAGTTGGAACTACATCAAAGGTCTGTGCTGCTCACACACTCTGCTCAACACATGATATGTTTAGTGCCAGCAGTGTGGAGACGTCGCACAACAGCCGTTGTTCCAGCAGGTACAGGCGTTGTAGGAGTGCATAGAGGCTAGCAGCGGCAACTATACACTTTAAAAACTATCCGCACAAGCGCCACACTTTCACCAGTAGCTCAGGAACATTGGGGTACCTTTTTCAAAAGATTAGCAGCAATGAGTTAAAAACGTGGCCCAGGCATGGAATATGTTGCAGGCTGCCAAGCTACAGAGCCAATCCCAGGTTACGGCCATTATCACACATGACAACATGCCTGGGCCCAGGTGCAGTGGCAAAAACCACATTGCCGTCTCATCGAGGATGGCATGACTCACTTTGTAGGCAGTGTGCTGTCTGGCCCCCAAGCTGATGAGCTTCAGCACGGCCCGCTGACGTCTCCCCACACCAGTGTTGCAGCGTTTCCAGCTCGTAGCTGGGGTCAATTTAACAGCGGAGGAGGGTGGTGTTTCAGCCCTCCTCCCAGGAATGTTGTGTGGGGAGACAAGTCAGGCCACCACATTTTGCGACCCGGTCCACGCCTCAACTACATTCAACCACTGTGCCCAAATTGAAAGGTAGCGTCCCTGTCCGCATGCACTTGTCCATTCGTAACTGGTCACATGGAACTTTAGGGCTAAGCGCTGAATTTAGGGACCGCCTCATGTTTGGGGGAAAGTGCTGGTGTGGACGGCACAGTGCGGTGGCGCAGTAGACACTCTGCCCAAAAAGGGCAGAGTGTCCCCCAGCCGGGATTCCAACATCTCCTGGGCCAGATTTCTTGAGATGAGGCCGTTGAAGCCTTGGGCATGTGGGTGGGTTGCGCTGTACTTTAGCATGAAATGAAAGGCTTGGGAGATGGGGAGTTGCTGGGAAGAGGCGCATGATGGCGCGGGCAAAAGGAGAAATGGCAGGAAAAGGTGAGGATAAGGGTGAACTCCCCAAAGTGTCAGAGGCAGATGTGGAGGTGTCCTGGCTCCTGGTCTGGACTGCAGCGCCAGCCCTGTCAACAGTGGGAGAGGCAGTGGCCGCCAGGCCAAACGACAATTATCCTGCGCTTGCTCTCACCCACTGAGCCCAGGGCTTGCCTTCCAAATGATGGCACCCGCAAGAGGTGGTGAGATTCCTCTCCGCAGATCTCCAAACCATCTTGGACTTGCAAATTGCACTAAATTTGTCATGTAACTGACATGTATATGATGAGTCTATCCATTGTCTGTTCATTTTGGTGAAAGTCAGCCTGTCAGCTGACAGACAGCTGTGCTTGTCAGTGATGATGTCACCGGCTGCTTGTACCCCCAGTTTTTGCTGCTTAGCTTGCCTCCACATCCACACTGCTTTTGCCCCTACACATCACCCCTATCCATGCCTGTGCCTCTAGCCATAAGTCTGCCACCCATGGAAACTCATGGTGCAGAAAGTGAGGGAGCTGACTCTGAGGAACCCTTGGGTTTTGTAGCTGGTACTCCATCAAAGGTCTCTGCTGCTCACACACCCTGCTGTACATACGGTATCTAGGGTTAGAGCGTGTGGTGACCTCGCACAACAGTAGGTGCTTCAGGCAGATGTAGGCCTTGCTGGAGTGTATTGCGGCTAGCTCCAGGTACTGTAGACTTGGGAAAGTGGGTGTCCAAGTGCCGCACTTTCACCCTTAGCTCAGCTAATTTGGGGTATGTTTTTAAAAATCATTGCACCACTACATTGAACATGTGGGCCAGGCATGGAACGTGTTGGAGGCTGGCAAGCTCCAGAGCCCTCCAACAAGCTAAAAAACCTGGCCCCAGGGGCAGCGGGGATAAACAAATTGCCATCTCATCCAGGATGGCATCCCTGACCTCAGAGGCAATGTGCTGTCCGTCTCCCAAGCTGATGAGCTTCAGCCCAGCCTGCTGACGTCTCCCCACACCAGTGTTGCAGCGTTTTCAGCTCGTAGCTGGGGTAAATCTAACAGCGGAGGAGGAGGAGGGTGGTGTTTCAGCCCTCCTCCCAGGAATGTTTTGTGGGGAAACAAGTCAGGAAAATTCTTGAAACGGGAGAGTTTTGCATCTTTGCCCTTGCTGCCTATGGACATCCCTTTGCCTCTAGCCACCATTTTCCCTGCTTTGCTTGCCTCCACATCCACACTGCTTTTGCCCCTAGACATCACCCTATCCATGCCTTAGCTTGTACCCCCCAGTTTTTCCTGCTTAGCTTGCCTCCACATCCACACTGCTTTTGCCCCTAGATATCACCCTATCCATGCCTTAGCTTGTACCCCCAGTTTTTCCTGCTTAGCTTGCCTCCACATCCACACTGCTTTTGTCCCTAGACATCACCCCAGTCCATGCCTTAGCTTGTACCCCCAGTTTTTCCTGCTTAGCTTGCCTCCACATCCACACTGCTTTTGCCCCTAGACATCATCCCTATCCATGCCTCTTCCCCTAGCCATAACTCTGCCACCCCTGGAAACTCATGGTGCAGAAACTTTGGTTGCTGACTTTGAGGAACCCTTGGGTTTTGTAGATGGAACTCCATCAAAGGTCTGTGCAGCTCACACACCCTGCTCAAGATATGGTATTGTAGGGTTTCAGCGTGTGTGAATGACGGACAACAGCCTGTGTTTGGACAGATGTAGGCCTTGCTAGAGTGTTTTTAGGCTAGCAGCGACTCCTGTGCACTTGCAAAAGTGGGCGCACAAGCGCCGCATTTTCAACAGTAGCTTCGGTACATTTGGGTATGTTTTTAAAAAACTTTGCACCACTAGGTTAGACGTGGGCCAAACATGGAACGTGTTGGAGGCTGGCAAGCTCCAGAGCCGCTACCAGGTTCCAGCCATTATCACAGGCGTAAAAATGCCAGGCCCCAGGTGTAGCAGGGAAAAAAAAATGCCATCTCAGCCAGGATGGCATCCCTGACCTCGGAGGCACTGTGCTGTCTGTCCCCCAAGCTGATGAGCTTCAGCACCGCCTGCTGACGTCTCCCCACACCAGTGTTTTAGCGTTTGCCGCTAGTAGCTGTGGTGGAGGTTGCAGCGTCGTAGGGTTTCAGTCTACTCCTGCCATGAATTTTGGCCTGGGAGAGGAGATAGGCCACCCCAGTTTGCACCCGGGGAACAGACTCCACCACATTCACCCTGCCTGTCATTAAAGATAAGCACTGCAGCATCCCTGACCACAGGCGCTTGTCCAAGTGTCGGTGGTCAAGTGGACCTTGCAGCAAAGCGCGGAACTAAGGGCCCACCTGATGTTGAGTGACACGTGCTGGTGCAAGGCGGGGACGCCACACCGGGAGAAGTTGAGACGGCTAGGGACGGCATAGTGAGGTGCCACAGTTGCCATCAGGTCCGGGAAGGCGGGAGTTTCAACAAGCCGGAACGCCAACCTCTCCTGGGCCAGCAGTTTAGCGATGTTGGCGTTCTAGGCTTGCGTGGGTGGGTGGTTAGCGGTGTATTTCTGCCGGCGCTCCAATGTCTGAGAGATGGTGGGTTGTTGTAAAGAAGCGCCTGATGGTGCCTTTGATGGTGCAGGAGAAGGAGATAAGACAGAAACAGGGGAGGATGAGGGAGAAGTCAACAAAGTGGCGGAGGCAGATGAAGTGATGTCCTGGCTCATCCTCTGGAGTGCATCGCCAGCACTGTGAGCAGAGGCAGTGGCATGAACGGCGGGCGACGTTTGTCCTGCCGTTGCTGCCTGCCACTGATTCCATTGCTTGGATTCCAAATGACGGTGCATTGAAGTGGTGGACAGGTTGCTCTTCTCAGGGCCCCTACTCGATTTCGAGAGGCAAATTGTGTAGACGACACTATATCTGTCCTCGGCGCATTCCTTGAAAAAACTCTACACCTTCAAGAAACGTGCCCTCGATGGGGGAGTTTTTCTGGGCTGGGTACAAAAGGGAACATCTTCGGACATTCCGGGTCTGGCCTGGCTTCGGCAAAGCAGCTGACCTCTGCCTCTGGACATGTCTCTGCCTCTAGCTACCCTTTTTGGTGCTGCACCTGCCTCAACATCCACACTACTTTCCCAGCTTGACATCTGCCTTGTCCAGGTGGGGTCGGTGTCCTCGTCGTCCACCACCTCCTCTTCCAACTCCTGTCTCGCCTCCTCCTCCTGCACAATGCGCATGTCAACTGGCTGCCCTGACAGCAACTGCGTCTCATCGTCGTCGATGAGGGTGGGTTGCTGGTCATCCGCCACCAAATCGACCGGAGATGGAATGGAGGAGACTCTAGTGTTTGAGCATCTGGACACAGATACTCGTCTGTTAGGTCCGTGGAATCGCGAAATGGAGGGGCAGGTTGCGGTACAGTCAAAGGAAGGGAGAACAGCTCTGGGGAGCAGGGACAGTTGGGGTTATTGTTCTGAGAAGATTGGGAATTTTGGGTGGAAGGAGGACAAGACTGTTGGGTAAGAGGAGGTAGAGGCTGACTGGCTGGTGGACAATGTGCTTTAAGCGTTATCCGACAGCCATTGCAAGACCTGTTCCTGGTTCTCGGGCCTACTAATCTTTGTACCATTCAGCCTAGTTAATGTGGAACTTTTGTGCAAAGCGCAGAACTTAGGGCCCGCCTGATGTTAAGGGACACACGCTGGTACAAGGCTCAACTCACCCTAAGTGCCAAAAACACTGCTGGTGCAAGGCTCTACTCATGCCAAGGGCCTCAATCTCTGCTGGTAGCTCAGCTTAAGGTCATGTAACTTTGTTTGGAAGGGCTCATGTTAAGGGCTAGAAAAGTGAATTTTGGAAGGTCTTACCACATCACACACACACACACACACACACACACACACACACACACTCAAAATGACAGTTAAGGGTGAGGGCTTTTGGAATTCCCATTGCCTATTCCATTTGTGGTTGTCATGGGGAACGTGATTTAAAGGGGTGGTTGTTACTGTTTGTTGAGCTTAAATTGGGGTTTGTGTCCATCCATTTGGGGAGTAAAGAAGGTTTCCAGGTATTTTCCCACTTTGATAGAGGTTTTTTTGAATGTGGAAAGTGTGTAGTTGTTAGGCTGTGATGTTGGGGTAATAGAGGGTCTTTGGTGTGTTAGATGCCCCCAGACATGCTTCCCCTGCTGTCCCAGTGTCATTCCAGAGGTGTTGGCATCATTTCCTGGGGTGTCATAGTGGACTTGGTGACCCTCCAGACACGGATTTGGGTTTCCCCCTTAACGAGTATCTGTTCCCCATAGACTATAATGGGGTTCGAAACCCGTTCGAACACACGAACATTGAGCGGCTGTTCGAATCGAATTTCGAACCTCGAACATTTTAGTGTTCGCTCATCTCTAATAGTTTCCAAGGAGCCCTAAGAGTATTCTACACTATGTTTTATGGATAGGTTCCTAGGAGCCCTGACAGTGTTATACACTATGTTTTATAGATAGACTAGCTGGTACCCGCGACTTCGTCTGCGGTGATTGTAGCAGTGGGTATATACAGGCGCGGGTAAGGTTTTCGTACTGTGTATAAGGTATGGGATATGAAATGTAACTTTGTATCTTGTTTTTGCTGTAATTCAGAGAATACGTGAGACTTTTGTGTGGAAGTTACTTTGTATTTGAGCTGCTATATATACGGTGTTGTGAGAAACTTTACATAGTGACTTTGGGACAGAGGAATTTGAAGTTAACCCTTTCCTGCCGATGGCATTTTTTGATTTTTGTTTTTGACTCCCCTCCTTCTAAAACCCATAACTTTTTTATTTCTCCGCTCCCAGAGGCATATGAGGTCTTAATTTTTCCTGGGATATATTTTTCTTCATGATGCCACCATTATTTATTCTATATAATGTACTGGGAAGCAGGGAAAAAATTCAGAATGGGGTGGATTTGAAGAAAAAATGCATTTCTGCGGCTTTCTTACGGGCTTTGGTTTTACAGCGTTTACTGTGCAACCAAAATGACCTGTCCTCTGTATTCTGTGTTTCATTAAGGTTCCAGGGATACCAAATTTATATGGTTGTATTTACATTGTGACCCCTTAAAAAAAATCCAAAACTGTGTTAAAATTTTTTTTTGAAAAGTCGCCATATTCCGACAGCCGTAACTTTTTTATACGTCCGTGTACGGGGATGTATAGGGTGTCTTTTTTTGCGGGACCGGGTGTACTTTGTAGTTCTACCATTTTCGGGAAATGTTATTGCTTTGATCACTTTTTATTCAAATTTTTATCAGAATCAAAACAGTGAAAAAATGGCGGTTTGGCACTTTTGACCATTTTTCCCACTACGGCGTTTAGCGAACAGGAAAAATATTTGTATAGCTTTGTAGAGCAGGCGATTTCGGACGCGGGGATACCTAACATGTATGTGTTTCACAGTTTTTAACTACTTTTATATGTGTTCTAGGGAAAGGGGGGTGATTTGAATTTTTAATCCTTTTTATTTATTTTTTTTATTTTTTTTTTACTTTTTTTAAACTTTTTTTTTTGCATTTATTAGACCCCCTAGGGGTATTGACATGGGTGGGCGGTGTCGCGCATTGGCATAGCGGTGGGGGTCGGCAAACATGGCTGCTCCGGAGCGTTAAAGAGAACCTCCTGGAGTATCGTTAAGGTGAGGGGCAAAGTGGTAAAGTATATGTATATGAGATTGTGTGGGGTTAGGGGCTAAGCTGTAGAGGGCAATAGGAATTTTGTGGCTTGCTATGGTCCAAAGTGTGTGAGATTGCAGAGATGGTGATGTGAGTTTGGGTTTTGTGGGGTTCCTGGCACAAACGTATGTGCGCTATTGTGACGAAAAGTAGCCTATTGCGCAATCGGGTGTAGTGACTATGTTTGTGGAAACTTTCAGCCAAATCGGTCAAGCGGGTTTTGCGTGATTGAGGAACAAACATCCAAACATCCAAACACACAAACCCACAAACATCCAAACTCACAAACTTTCACATTTAGAATATTAATAGGATTCCTAGGAGCCCTGAGAGTATTCTACACTATGTTTTATAGATAGGTTCCTAGGAGCCCTGACAGTGTTCTACACTATGTTTTATAGATAGGTTCCTAGGAGTCCTGACAGTATTCTACACTATGTTTTATAGATAGGTTCCTAGGAGTCCTGACAGTATTCTACACTATGTTTTATAGATAGCTTCCTAGGAGCCCTGACAGTGTTCTACACTATGTTTTATAGATAGGTTCCTAGGAGCCCTAAGAGTTTTATACACTATGTTTTATAGATAGGTTCCTAGGAGCCCTGACAGTATTCTACACTATGTTTGATAGATAGGTTCCTAGGAGTCCTGACAGTGTTCTACACTATGTTTTATAGATAGGTTCCTAGGAGCCCTGACAGTATTCTACACTATGTTTTATAGATAGGTTCCTAGGAGTCCTAAGAGTATTCTGCACTATGTTTTATAGATAGGTTCCTAGGAGCTATAAGAGTATTCTACACTATGTTTTATAGATAGGTTCCTAGGAGCCCTGACAGTATTCTGCACTATGTTTTATAGATAGGTTCCTAGGAGCCCTGACAGTGTCATACACTATGTTTTATAGCTAGTATACTTGACAGTACCATATACAGGGGGCATATAGGCAGGGAGGTATGGATGATTTAAAATAAAAGTTACACACTCATTTTTCAACGAAACTCAAATTTATTTTTTCAATGCGTATCTTGGATGTTGCCATTACAAAAATCAAAGCAAAACAAAAGAAATAAGAATTTAAAACATTGATTACGGCCGAACGCTGAGGGCTGGCTTCAACTGCTTGATGCACCCTTGCGATGTTTTCCGTTGCGTACTGTTCGGTCACCTCCTCGTGCAGTTTGTTGAAAGTGATTCACCCACTTCATTATCGTGTCAAACTTTGGAACACGACCATGACGGCCAACGTTGAGATGATTCCGGAAACGTCTCTGTGTTTGAATGACGGAACGGCACTTTTCAATAAAGGTGTTTACAAAAACACACAGCGCTTTATCGACCACGTCTCCATTGCTACTGAAATGGCAGCTCCTGACGAGCAGATACCCCCACTCTTAATCCACCAAGGTTATCTCCACCATGCGTGGCGCCCCGTTCAATTCATCCATACCTCCCTGCCTAACCCTGTACTATGTTCTAAGCCAATATAAGCTGTGGTTTATACTAAACTTGTTTGACCCAAAAAGAAATCTTTAGACTGAACCACCTGAACACAAACCAAATGTTCAGGAGTTCACCTATCTTTAGGTATCTTACTATTATGTATAGTAAATATAAGACAGGGGTGCGCCATTAACTTCATTTAGAAAAAAATAACACAGAACACCTGCATTTACTTTACCAAGGAACTTCCCCAACTTTGATCAGACAATGCCTTCTACTAAAGTGTGAACCATTATTAGGAGCCTTCACACGATGTAACGCTGCGCTCATTCTGATCGTAAAAACACGTTCAGAATGAGCACGTAAAAAGCAGCTCCCATTGACTTGAATGGGAGCCGGCATACGTGCGCTCCCCATTGAAATCAATGGGAGGCTTTTTTCCCCTATGCTTTCAATGTATGACGCACATATGCCAGCACCCATTCAAGTCAATGGGAGCTGCTTTTTACGTGCTCATTCTGAACGTGTTTTTACGATCAGAATGAGCGCAGCGTTACATCGTGTGAAGGCTCCCTTGATTGGTAATGTTGCTTACTTACATTTGAACACTAGGTGGCAGAAAAGGCTAAACCATTGATGGTTAGGGTGTGTCACCTATGTAATGACAACAATATAAAACTAACAATGGCATAATAGTACTGTGCGATGTATTCGATAGAGAGGAATCAAACTACGCCAGCATAAAGAATACTTCCATTCTTATCGTACAAAATATTAAAAACATAAATAAATAAAGAACCACCTCAACTCACTATACAATCTATATGTGGTTACAAAATAACACAAGATGCAGAATTGAAATATCTAGACTAAATATGGGGTTTCTATTGGAGAAAAGCATAGTCTTCACAGTCTATTTAATACTGCCTCATGATTGCAAGAATATAACTACTATAATACTACACCTATGTACAAGAATATAACTACTATAATACTACTCCTATGTACAAGAATATAACTACTATAATACTGCTCCTATGTACAAGAATAGAACTACTATAATACTGCTCCTATGTACAAGAATACAACTACTATAATACTACTCCTATGTACAAGAATATAACTACTATAATACTACTCCTATGTACAAGAATATAACTACTATAATACTGCTCCTATGTACAAGAATATAACTACTATAATACTACTCCTATGTACAAGAATATAACTACTATAATACTGCTCCTATGTACAAGAATATAACTACTATCATACTAATACTATGTACAAGAATATAACTAATATAATACTGCTCCTATGTACAAGAATATAACTAATATAATACTGCCCACCTATGTACAAGAATATAACTACTATAATACTGCTCCTATGTACAAGAATATAACTACTATAATACTGCCTCCTATATACAAGAATATAACTACTATAATACTGCTCCTATGTACAAGAATTTAACTACTATAATACTACTCCTATGTACAAGAATATAACTACTATAATACTACTCCTATGTACAAGAATATAACTACTATAATACTGCTCCTATGTACAAGAATATAACTACTATAATACTGCTCCTATGTACAAGAATATAGCTACTATAATACTGCCCCTTATGTACAAGAATATAACTACTATAATACTGCTCCTATGTACAAGAATATAACTACTATAATACTGCTCCTATGTACAAGAATAGAACTACTATAATACTGCTCCTATGTACAAGAATATAACTACTATAATACTACTCCTATGTACAAGAATATAACTACTATAATACTGCTCCTATGTACAAGAATACAACTACTATAATACTACTCCTATGTACAAGAATATAACTACTATAATACTACTCCTATGTACAAGAATATAACTACTATGATACTGCTCCTATGTACAAGAATATAACTACTATAATACTGCCCACCTATGTACAAGAATATAACTACTATAATACTGCTCCTATGTACAAGAATATAATTACTATAATACTGCCTCCTATATACAAGAATATAACTACTATAATACTGCTCCTATGTACAAGAATTTAACTACTATAATACTACTCCTATGTACAAGAATATAACTACTATAATACTACTCCTATGTACAAGAATATAACTACTATAATACTGCTCCTATGTACAAGAATATAACTACTATAATACTGCTCCTATGTACAAGAATATAGCTACTATAATACTGCCCCTTATGTACAAGAATATAACTACTATAATACTGCTCCTATGTACAAGAATATAACTACTATAATACTGCTCCTATGTACAAGAATATAACTACTATAATACTACCTCCTATGTACAAGAATATAACTACTATAATACTACTCCTATGTACAAGAATATAACTACTATAATACTACCCCTATGTACAAGAATATAACTACTATAATACTGCTCCTATGTACAAGAATATAGCTACTATAATACTGCCCCTTATGTACAAGAATATAACTACTATAATACTGCTCCTATGTACAAGAATATAACTACTATAATACTGCTCCTATGTACAAGAATATAACTACTATAATACTACCTCCTATGTACAAGAATATAACTACTATAATACTACTCCTATGTACAAGAATATAACTACTATAATACTGCTCCTATGTACAAGAATATAACCACTATAATACTGCTCCTATGTACAAGAATATAACTACTATAATACTACCTCCTAGCTGTGAGGACGTGTTTTTGTAGCTCTCCTGAGGCTCCTGATGTCTGGAGATAGCCCAGGGCGGGGCCGCCCTGGGTGGGGAAGTTCCCCTGCCAAGGCCCAGGCTCCAAGGCCTTCTCTGGGAAGCAATTCCCAGACAACTAAAATAATGGATGAAAATCCTAAAGTCCCCAGTAATGGGAATCGTGTCCAGTGTGTCAGCAGTCCTAGTGCAGCAAGCCAAGATGGGAAGAAAGTTGTAAAGAAAGAAGTAACAGAAGCAAGCAGTAGTACGGTGCAACAACCAAGCAAAATGGCTGAATGTAAGAAGCAAACTTTGCAGCCTGTGCAGACTCCATTGCAGGTTGCAGGTGTCCAGCCCACCCCACCCTCCTGCAGACAGAGGAGAACGTCCCTGGAGAAGCAGACCATGCAGGAGAATATGCAGCAGTCTGTATTGGTACGGTCTGAGCGGACAAGATCTGGTAGCAGCAACCACAAAAATGTAGTGAAGGCAGTGGAGGAGATCAAAGGGAGACCAGCGGGGAAGCTTCAAGGTACCAGCAGTACAGTCACTGGGAATAAACTGGGACATAGTCCCCAGTCTGGACATTGTGGGCCCATGGCAGTGACAACAGCCGTAGCATGTCAGAAATCACAGGCTACACCAACCAGAAGCCATACTGGGGGTAACCAACCTGCAAAGCTTTCCAACAATGCACAGACTGTCACAGCTACTGAGCGAGCACCAGAACTGCGCCTGGCAGACGAGATCCCAGCACTGGTCAAGCGACTGGAGACATTAAAGGCCAGTAAAATATATCTGCAGAGACAGATTGAATGTGCGTATAATCTAAAAAAGTCTGCATGCCCTGAGAAACTGGTGTTACTGGACAGGAAGCTGAGTGCACTGGCGAAAGAGCTCGCCGAGAACGTACGGGAGACCGAGACTGTACTGGAGCAAATGGGACCGGTGGGAGAATCGTACAGAAACCAGCAGCGGTTCCAGGAATACCAGAAGTCACCATCACCTTGTGCCAAAGCTGGGTCTGAACCCTCTCAAGGTGGCAGCCAGCAGTCCCATGTAAAACCGGTTCTGCAGCCAGCAAGTTTCCCTTTTAAGGAAGGGAATTTGTACGGGAAAGCGGCCAGTGTTAAGCAACAGCAAAAACCTGCAGCAATTCTCAGCAAGGCACCACAAGTCCCAGCAACCAGCACTTTGCAACCAGGTCATGGACCCCTGCCTAATGGTAATGAGGTAGCAGCTGTGCAGACACCACAAGTCCCAGGAGACAAGTCATTGCAGCAGGACTATGGACTCTTACCTGAAGGTACCGGGGGAGTAGCATATTCGGGGTTACAGGTTGTAAGTGTGTGGGACAGTCTGGACTCTGCTGTGCAGGACTCTGCTGCCGCTGAAAGTAATAATAATATGGACTCTGCTGTGCAGGACTCCGCTGACTGTAATACTAATGTGGACTCTTCTGTGCAGGACTCTGCTGTCGCTGATTGTCTGACTAATGTGCCTGATATTATGGATATTCCTGTATGTGATAACGGCCCAGCAGGGGAAGGTGTTTCTGGGGGGGATCCTTCACTATCTATGGCGTCAGACCCCTCTGCAGTCCAGTCTCTGGAGTCTGGTGATATTGCAGACATAGAGGTTGATGGTGGGGCGGACACAGGACAGTCCAGTGTGCAGGACTTTCCCCCTCTAGATACTCGCACAGTAGCAGAACCACATGGTACAGGTGCTCAGCAGCCCACACAGCGCCCACAAACACGCCAAGATGGCGGATCTGGCCGTACCTCCTCAGGGAATGCCTGGAGCCGCGGTGCTCCATCTTTTGCATCAAACTCCAATTATACAGGCCAGGCTTTCAGGAGGAGGAATGTAGTCAGGTTTAGGCACGGAGGTGCCAAGGAGGATCTGCCGGATAGGAGGTTTGTGGTCCGAGAGCTCCTATGTACCCAGATGGGCTTTGTGCCGACTGATATCTTGGCCGTCATAAACCTTCCTGACCGCCAGGGGTACGATGTTAGTTTTAAGCTGATGTCTGATCTGGACCGGTTCTGGGCCAATCTCACCAGGTTGAGAGATACTGAAGGTTGGGATAAGTTCAGTTTCATCCCCATCTCTAGGCCAGATACAGCCTCTGTCACAATTGTATTTTGGAATGAAGCCGTTCCCCCTCAGGATATTGTCATCTGGCTCAGGAGGCATTGTGACCTCATGTCTGATCTTACTAAGAACAGGGATGAAGACGGGGTCTGGACCGGTGGGTGGAGGGTCCTGGTGAAGTTGCGTCAGCAGAACAACATAACCCAACATCTGCCCAATTCATTCTTTATAGGACGAGAAAAGGGGATCTGCTTCTATGCGGGTCAGCCTCGCCGGTGCTTCAAGTGTGGGAAGGCCGGCCATGTGGCCAGTGTATGCTCCATGGTAAAGTGTAGCCTATGTAATGAAATGGGCCACGTGAGTGCCACATGCCAAAACATTAGGTGTAACCTGTGCGGTAGGATCGGTCACCCCCACAGAGATTGTCCTGATGCCTGGCATAACATCTGTAAGGATAGCCCTGATGAGGACTTGCTGGCAGCGGCTGATGACATACAGGAGGAGGAGGAGGCGCTATTGTCAGGGTCAGTAGTCACGGAGGCGGAGCCTCAACCACATACAGGTGATACCACCCAAGACCAGGCCGAGTCAGGTCCCATTGAGACGACCATGGAGGTTGTCGAGCAGGTTGTACAACCCTCAGTGGTCGTCTCTTCTCCTGCCCGATCATCCAACAATAATAAAAGGAGGAAGAAGGATAAAGCCAGCCGTAAGCCTGAGGGTGAGTGGACCACGGTAGAAAAGCCTACAAAGATGAGAGTAAGTAGTGCAGGCGAGGTCACTGCAACGGGGAATAGATTTAGTGTCCTATCAGAGTCAGACGGAGAAGCAGAACTAGACAGAGAACTCTCACGAATGATGGCGGAGTATGAGGATGAACCAGAGGGCGATCCCCCCACTAAGAGGAGACCCCACCGAGATGAGGGGCAGTCCGAATCGGACATGGAAACAGCTGGTCACCAGGACACCTCTGACTCTGATCTATGACAATGGGGCCCATCTCTCTGTTTCTCATATTCCTAGTTGTTCTGATGGCAGGTTTCTATCTTAAAGTTATCTCTAGTAATGTGAATAGCATCCGAGCAAGGAGGACAAGACACGCAGTGTATGAACATCTGAGATATCTTGATGCCGATGTCTATTTCTTACAAGAAACCCGTTTAAATACTTTAGGACTAATACGAGAAGCAGAGAGAGAATGGAAATCTGGCCCGTCCTTCTGGTCTCTGGCTGTGGAACCTTATGCCGGGGTTTCTATACTGTTTAACACCCCTGATGTCACCATACACAGATTCACTGAGGTTCTGATGGGGAGGTGCCTGGTTTTAGAAGTTACCATCCGAGGCAGAAGGCTCCGACTCATTAATATCTATGGTCCACCGCAGTCGGTGATGGAAAGGGCACGTCTGTTTGATGAAGTCAAGCAGTACTTGTTTACATCTGTTCCGGTAGTCATGGCAGGGGACTTCAATGCCACCATGTCATCCAGTGACAGACCTACTGGTAGGCCTCTCACCAGGGACTGCAAGGTCTTAAGCAGAATTATTTCACAGGCTGGTCTGTCTGATGTGTTTACTGAGGGTGGTAGGAAACCAAAATTCACTTACTCCTGCGCTGGTAGATGCAGTCGGATAGACTTAGCTCTGGTCAGTCCCGCTGAGTATGTTAGTGAGAAAAGTGAAAAGACAGTCCCTTATTCTGACCATCTGGCTTTGTATTTTTGCTTGGGCTCCACAAAACGCCCTGATATTGGGAGAGGCCTATGGAAGCTCAATTCCAGCCTCTTGGACGATGACTGTGTCCGGAGTTGTGTCCACTCTCTATTTCAGAACCAGCTTGAGAGAGTGGTGTTTTATGACAACATGGCAGACTGGTGGGAGGATGTCAAGGAGGAGATCAGATCCCTCTTAAGGAGACTGTCAGTTAAGAAGGGGAAGAGTAAATATAGCCAGTATCTCAGGCTGCGGAAAGAATTGGAGTCACTCTATTCGGCGGGCGGGGATAACCAACAGAAGATTGACCGGCTGAAATCTGAGATCAGTCAGTATCAGTACCGCAGGTATACATCCCTGGTTCTTGAACGGGATTATGGGTCCTTAGGGGCTCCGGATCCTTTTGAGAATTGCAGGGAGCGGGTGGCAAATAAATCGGTCACAGGTCTCACTGACTCCCAGGGTGTGTTACAGAAGTCTCGGGAGGGTATCCTGGGGGTGGTGAGAACTTACTATGCTGACTTGTTTCAGAAGAAGGTTTTGGATAGAGAGAAGGTGGCTCAATTCTTGGAGGCAACTCCAGGTCCTGATACTAATGATTTGGACTTTTCTCCTTTGACAGCAGAGTTAACAGTGGAGGAGGTGAAAGAGGCCATAGATAAGTTACATCTGAAGAAGGCACCAGGTCCAGATGGGATTACAGCTGAGTTCTATAGGAAATTCCGAGACCTCTTGGCACCAATTCTCGTGGATGTATACAAAACTAGTCTAGAAAACCACCTGATGCCTCCATCCATGAGAGTGTCCTCCCTGATCCTGCTGTCTAAAGGTAAAGAGCCTAGTGACATCAAGAACTGGAGGCCGATTGCCCTCTTGAATGTCGATAGGAAGATTCTCGCAAAAATTCTCTTCTCTAGATTAGTTTGTTTGTCCCCGGCACTGTTGGCAGGCTCTCAGTTTGGCACAGTTAAAGGGCGGAACATCTCTGGAGCGGTTATCTCGATAAGGGAGATGTTTGAGAGATGTAAAGCTCTGAGGTGTGGGAGATATGTTGTGAGTCTTGACCAGGCTAAGGCCTTTGACAGAGTAGACCATGAGTATCTATGGGCGACTTTGACAAAGTACGGTATTCCGGGACAATTTGTGGATTGGCTGAGAACTTTGTACCGCGAGGCAGAGAGCTTTCCTCTGATCAATGGTTGGCAGGGTGATGCTTTCAGGGTTGAGGCAGGGGTGAGACAAGGTTGCCCACTGAGTCCATTACTGTATGTGTTTGCCATAGACCCGTTTCTCAGGTCACTGCAGGAGTGTGATTTTCAGGGGGCGCCGGTCCCCCACTGCTTGCCCCTGAGAGTTGTTGCCTACGCGGATGATGTGACTGTGGTGATATCTGAGCCTCGTGAGGTGGAGATGTTGTCTGCAGCCATCAGAAGTTACTCAGGGGCCTCCGGGTCTCTTGTCAACCTTGAGAAGAGTCAAGCTCTCTGGACGGGTCATACTGATCCTGCATTTGATCTGCCGCAGTTTGCCCAGGCCTCCTCCTATATTAAGATCCTTGGGGTGAAATTCGGGAGGGATGATAATTGCAGACTAAATTGGGAAGAAAAGTTGGAATCCGGAAATGCAAAGGTTCAGCGATGGAAGAACTGGAGGCTGACCTATAGAGAAAGGGTTAAAATGTTGAAGACTTACCTGGTCCCTGTCTTCTTGTATGTCTCTGTTGTCTTTCCTTTGCCAGAATCTTTCTCCGCTAGGCTCTTTAGCCTGTTCTTCCAACTTTTGTGGGGGAACAGGTTGAACCCAGTAAAAAGAGGGATAACCTACCTACAGAGGAGAGAGGGTGGGCTGGATATGTTAAATCCAAGGGTGTTTTTTGACTCCATGTTTCTAAAAGTAAATTTTGGTTGCCTGGACTCAGATAACAGCTCCCTGTGGGTAAATAGTATCAGGAATTGGATATTGCCTTTTGCAGAATCCTGGGTGCGAGGCGGCAGCCTTAAGAGGGGTCGATCGACTCGTGACTACCTCCCCCAGTATCTGGACTATGGCATAAGGTGCCTGAAAAAATGGGGAATTGAAAAGACCTATCTGGTGAGTAAGACCAGGAGAGATCTATACACCAGGGTATGTAAGACCTTCTATTGTCTCCAGCCAGCATTGAGGGACTGCACATCTACAACCCTGCAGGATAGTCTGAGGCTCCTCACTGGTCTGAGGCTCCCTGCAAAGTTCTTTGACATTGCCTGGCTATCTTTGCATGGGAAGCTGTTTGTAAGAGGCAACCTAAAGCATCTCAGTGTGACAGATCGGGCATGTCCATTGGGTTGTCAGCAGGAGGAGACAATGGCACATTTTATATCGGAGTGCTGGGGAGGGCGAAAGATCTGGCAGGAAATATCCCGGAGGCTGAAAATTCCCCGATTACAGTCTCTCAAATACCCCGAGATTGTATATGGCATCCCAACTAATATAGGTGACATTAACCGGGAGACCCTGTATATTATTATTACTGTCATCAAATATTATCACTGGCATACGAGGACCCAGGTGTCCCTACACAGAGAGCCCTTCCGTCATATGACCGCTGTCACATATATCATGTCTGAACTGAGGTGGATAAAGTCTCTGGAGGTCAGAAAAAAGCCCGATAATGTAAAATTGTGGAGAAATGTAAATATCGATTGCTGAATATTCTGATAACACTGCAAATAAGTCTGTTCATGTATTCATGGATTTATTTTTTCCCCTTTTTTTTTTCCTGCCAGCAATGGACTCTTAAGTTAAAGTGATTATCATTTGTGTTATCTGACAGACATGTCTGATTTATGTTATATTATTATTAGTTACTAATTCTGTTGGAATGTAATGTATTTTTGTTTTGTTTTTACTAATAAAAATTACCTCCTATGTACAACAATATAACTACTATAATACTACCTCCTATGTACAAGAATATAATTACTATAATACTACTCCTATGTACAGGAATATAACTACTATAATACTGCTCCTATGTACAAGAATATAACTACTATAATACTACTCCTATGTACAAGAATATAACTACTATAATACTACCTCCTATGCGGGAATATAACTACTATAATACTGCTCCTATGTACAAGAATATAACTACTATAATACTGCTCCTATGTACAAGAATATAACTACTATAATACTACTCCTATGTACAAGAATATAACTACTATAATACTACCTCCTATGCGGGAATATAACTACTATAATACTGCTCCTATGTACAAGAATATAACTACTATAATACTGCTCCTATGTACAAGAATATAACTACTATAATACTACCTCCTATGTACAAGAATATAACTACTATAATACTACTCCTATGCACAAGAATATAACTACTATAATACTGCTCCTATGTACAAGAATATAACTACTATAATACTGCTCCTATGTACAAGAATATAACTACTATAATACTGCCTCCTATATACAAGAATATAACTACTATAATACTGCTCCTATGTACAAGAATTTAACTACTATAATACTACTCCTATGTACAAGAATATAACTACTATAATACTACTCCTATGTACAAGAATATAACTACTATAATACTGCTCCTATGTACAAGAATATAACTACTATAATACTGCCCACCTATGTACAAGAATATAACTACTATAATACTGCTCCTATGTACAAGAATATAACTACTATAATACTGCCTCCTATATACAAGAATATAACTACTATAATACTGCTCCTATGTACAAGAATTTAACTACTATAATACTACTCCTATGTACAAGAATATAACTACTATAATACTACTCCTATGTACAAGAATATAACTACTATAATACTGCTCCTATGTACAAGAATATAACTACTATAATACTGCTCCTATGTACAAGAATATAGCTACTATAATACTGCCCCTTATGTACAAGAATATAACTACTATAATACTGCTCCTATGTACAAGAATATAACTACTATAATACTGCTCCTATGTACAAGAATATAACTACTATAATACTACCTCCTATGTACAAGAATATAACTACTATAATACTACTCCTATGTACAAGAATATAACTACTATAATACAGCTCCTATGTACAGGAATATAACTACTATAATACTGCTCCTATGTACAAGAATATAACTACTATAATACTGCTCCTATGTACAAGAATATAACCACTATAATACTGCTCCTATGTACAAGAATATAACTACTATAATACTACCTCCTATGTACAAGAATATAGCTACTATAATACTACTCCTATGTACAGGAATATAACTACTATAATACTGCTCCTATGTACAAGAATATAACTACTATAATACTACTCCTATGTACAAGAATATAACTACTATAATACTACCTCCTATGCGGGAATATAACTACTATAATACTGCTCCTATGTACAAGAATATAACTACTATAATACTGCTCCTATGTACAAGAATATAACTACTATAATACTACCTCCTATGTACAAGAATATAACTACTATAATACTACTCCTATGCACAAGAATATAACTACTATAATACTGCTCCTATGTACAAGAATATAACTACTATAATACTGCTCCTATGTACAAGAATATAACTACTATAATACTGCCTCCTATATACAAGAATATAACTACTATAATACTGCTCCTATGTACAAGAATTTAACTACTATAATACTACTCCTATGTACAAGAATATAACTACTATAATACTACTCCTATGTACAAGAATATAACTACTATAATACTGCTCCTATGTACAAGAATATAACTACTATAATACTGCTCCTATGTACAAGAATATAGCTACTATAATACTGCTCCTATGTACAAGAATATAACTACTATAATACTGCTCCTATGTACAAGAATATAACTACTATAATACTACCTCCTATGTACAAGAATATAACTACTATAATACTACCTCCTATGTACAAGAATATAACTACTATAATACTGCTCCTATGTACAAGAATATAACTACTATAATACTACTCCTATGTACAAGAATATAACTACTATAATACTACTCCTATGTACAAGAATATAACTACTATAATACTGCTCCTATGTACAAGAATATAACTACTATAATACTGCTCCCTATGTACAAGAATATAACTACTATAATACTACTCCTATGTACAAGAATATAACTACTATAATACTGCTCCTATGTACAAGAATATAGCTACTATAATACTGCTCCTATGTACAAGAATATAACTACTATAATACTGCTCCTATGTACAAGAATATAACTACTATAATACTACCTCCTATGTACAAGAATATAACTACTATAATACTACCTCCTATGTACAAGAATATAACTACTATAATACTGCTCCTATGTACAAGAATATAACTACTATAATACTACTCCTATGTACAAGAATATAACTACTATAATACTGCTCCTGTGTACAAGAATATAACTACTATAATACTACCTCCTATGTACAAGAATATAACTACTATAATACTACTCCTATGTACAAGAATATAACTACTATAATACTGCTCCTATATTTGATAATATAACTTTCATGTTGTGTTTGATGATAATAATATTTATGATGGTGTATTATCGGAGCACAGTTTTTGTGGGTGCAGGGCGGGGGTTCTGTCTGGCTCACTGATCTACTGGCAACCTGTAATCTTCTCTACCACCGTGGCTTCCAAACTCTGTGGCATGCCAGCCTGGCAGGAATACACGATGTAAAGTGCCCGCCAACCTTGTGTAACAGATGTTATGGAAAACAGGATGAAAGCTACACAAGTCAGACGCATCTAAACAGCCACATTAAAAATTGCGCCATCTCATAACCATTTGGGAAAATGGCCGCCGGGGGCCCCTCAGACGACCCCCATTGTTCCTCAGTATATAATAATAATAATGATAATAAAGCCTTCTGCTGTGATTTATGCCGCCACTCGATGAGCTGCCACTCTGCGTACTTGGGTGCCAGTCCAGGAACCCAGATGGCAGCGCCACAAAGACCCGTGTTATGAAACAAAGTGTGCAAACAGATCTGTGTGTGCACACAAGATTATTCCGGGGTGTGCGAGGCGGCGGAGCAGCTGCTCTCCTGCCGACTTCTACAGGAAAATTCAATCCCAAAGTCAATAGAATGAAGCAGATGAGACTCCACACAAGAGCAGACCTTGAAGACTTGGAGAGCTCGTGTTATGCTAGACGACAGCACGTCAGACGTGAAGGGTCCGACTCGAGACGTCTCAAGTCCTTTGCACACAGGGTCATCTCACGGGTTAAATTGTCAGTCCCCCTACCTCCTGACATACACATGGTGCAGATTATCACACCACTGACCTCTCCAGAGACAGGACATTGCTATGTCTCGTCTGGACTTTAGTAGATACTTGGAGTACTGTGGCCAGTGTTATGACCACCATGGGGCATTGTGGTTAGCCACTGCTCGCTACATGTCCCTCCTGGATGTTGACCCCATTTTGGGCCGTGGTATCTCTATGGTTAAGTAAAAGAAGGTAACCCCTGAATCCTGTACCCCTGTTGTTATGATGTCTCAAGGCCATTGCATACCGAGTCATCTCTGGGGTCAAGTCATCAGTCCCTCTTCCTGCAGAAGATAGATTCTGAAGATCACTACACCAATGACCTCTTTAGAGATTTGTAGAGCATTGTTCTGTCTTGGGTAGGTAATGGCAAATACTACTTGGAGCACTATGGTTGGTACTTGGGTATTGTGGCTGGCATTGTGGTTAGCACCAACTTTCTACCTGTTCTTCCTTGGCCATAGTTGTTGACTACGTTTTGCAGATGACTACATCATTGACCTCTTTCGAGATCTGCAGAACTTTGCTTTGTCTTGAGTACGTATTGGCAGATATTACTTGGAGCACTATGGTTGGTATTTTGGCCACCATGGGTGGCACTTGGGGTATTCTGGCTGGCATTGTGGTTAGCCCCAACTTTCTACCGGTTCTTCCTCGGCCATAGTTGTTGACCAAAATTGAAGCCCTGGCATGACTATTGTTAAGCTGATAGGGCTCTGGGAGTAGAAGTAGGTGATCCCCTTGGCCCAGTTCACCTGTTTTGAGATATTTCAAGGCCTCGGTCATCTCAGGATCTAAGTCTCCAACCTCCTGACTCATACATTTTGCAGATGACTACATCACTGACCTCTTTAGAGATCTACAGAACTTTGCTCTGTCTTGAGTAGGTAATAGTGGATACTACTTGGAGCACTATGGTTGGTATTATGGCCACCATGGGTGGCACTTGGAGTATTGTGGCTGGCATTGTGGTTAGCACCAACTTTCTACCTGTTCTTCCTTGGCCATAGTTGTTGACTACGTTTTGCAGATGACTACATCATTGACCTCTTTCGAGATCTGCAGAACTTTGCTCTGTCTTGAGTACGTATTGGCAGATAGTACTTGGAGCACTATGGTTGGTATTATGGCCACCATGGGTTGCACTTGGGGTATTGTGGCTGGCATTTTGGTTAGCCCCAACTTTCTACCGGTTCTTCCTTGGCCATAATTGTTGACCAAAATTGAAGCCCTGGCATCAGGCTCTGGTTGAAGAAGTAGGAGTTACCCTTGGCCCATTCCACTTGTCCTAAGATATGTCATCTCAGGGCCTAAGTCTTTACTCCTTCTACCGCCTGACACATACATTTTGCAGATCACTACACCCCTGACCTCTCTAGAGATCTGCAGGACATTGCTCTGTCCCATCTAGGTTGTAGCCGGTATTTCATGGAGTACTGTGGCCTGTATTATGGCCACGATGGATGGCACTTGGGGTATTGTGGCTGGACCTATAGATAGGCAAAGCTTGCTACATCTCCATTTTTTTTGCTATGGACGTTGACCACAGTTGAGGCTCTAGCATCATGGTTAAGCTGGTAGGAAAAGTAAGTGACCCCCCTCTTCCCTTTCCCCAGTCTTTTCTACTTGACTTAAAATATACCAAGTATCAAGTGTACGACCACCAATTGGCTGACCTGGAAGGCAACATCTGGCTGAAAGTCACGTCGTCGTATGGTTTTACCACAATTTGGAACATCTTCCAATCTGGTTTTTAATGGCCACAAGGTCTTGGGGGTAAAACTGCTGTTTATTTGCACATGCCTGTAATTTTGGGCTATGTGTGGTTGTACTCTTAGTCCTCTCCGTGCCGCTTCTACCCATCTGCCTCATACATATATTAATAGTCTGCAGATCATCCTCTATAGATTGCAGATTATTACATCACTCATCTCTCTAGAGATCCGCTATAGACAGAAACCTGTATCTATGGAGAATTATCTGGGCCTTAAAGGGGAACTCTATCTAGCACTGATCAATCTGTTTACAGCAGGGTTACCCTTGAGTCACTCTCAAAATGGCTTTGGCCAATGGGAGGTAAGCCATGTGATCTGCGGAGGCTTGGATATTGTACGACTTGTAGCAGATTCGGCCATCTTCCTATAACCAGTGACTACCATCTTACAAAATGGTGAAAATAAGTTGGGTTATTATACTGTTGGGGCCACATGAAGAGGGACATTATACTGTTGGGGCCACATGAAGAGGGACATTATACTGTTGGGGCCACATGAAGAGGGACATTATACTGTTGTGGCCACATTAAAAGGTACATTACACTGTTGGGGCCACAAGAAGAGGGACATTATACTGTTGGGGCCACATGAAGAGAGATATTATACTGTTGGGGCCACATGAAGAGGACATTATACTGTTGGGGCCACATGAAGAGGGACATTATACTGTTGGGGCCACATAAAGAGGGACATTATACTGTTGGGGCCACATGAAGAGGGGCATTATACTGTTGGGGCCACATGAAGGGGACATTGTAGTGTTGGGGCCACATTAAAAGGGACATTATACTGTTGGGGCCACATGAAGAGGGACATTATACTGTTGGGGCCACAAGAAGAGGGACATTATACTGTTGGGGCCACATGAAGGGGACCTTATACTGTTGGGGCCACATGAAGAGGAACATTATACTGTTGGGGCAACATTAAGGGGTATATTATACTGAGGAGGCCACATTAAGAGGGACATTATACTGTTGGGGCCACATTAAGAGGGACATTATACTGTTAGGGCCACATTAAGGGTAACCATGCTGTGGAGGCCACATGAAGAGAGACATTATACTGTTGGGACCACATGAAGAGGGACATTATACTGTTGGGGCCACATTAAGGGTAACCATGCTGTGGAAGCCACATTAAGAGGGACATTATACTGTTGGGGCCACATTAAGAGGGACATTATACTGTTGGGGCCACATTAAGGGTAACCATGCTGTGGAAGCCACATTAAGAGGGACATTATACTGTTGGGGCCACATTAAGAGGGACATTATACTGTTGGGGCCACATTAAGAGGGACATTATACTGTTGGGGCCACATTAAGAGGGACATTATACTGTTGGGGCCACATTAAGATGGACATTATACTGTTGGGGCCAATTA
>NC_134271.1:148450905-148466912 GCF_031893055.1 Leptodactylus fuscus
ACATTTCTAGGGTTAGAAGACCACATTTCTTGGTTTAGAAAGCCACATTTCTTGGTTTAGAAAGCCACATTTCTAGGTTTAGAAGACCACATTTCTCGGTTTAGAAGGCCACATTTCTCAGTTTAGAAGGCCACATTTCTCAGTTTAGAAGACCACTTTCTCGGTTTAGAAGGCCACATTTCTAGGATTAGAAGGCCACATTTCTCGGTTTAGAAGGCCACATTTCTAGGTTTAGAAGACCACATTTCTCGGTTTAGAAGGCCACATTTCTAGATTTAGAAGACCACATTTTCGGTTTAGAAGGCCACATTTCTAGATTTAGAAGACCACATTTCTCGGGTTAGAAGACCACATTTCTCGGCTTTAGAAGGCACATTTCTCGGGTTAGAAGGCCTCATTTCTAGGTTTAGAAGGCCACATTTCTAGTTTTAGAAGGCCACATTTCTCGGTTTAGAAGGCCACATTTAATGGGTTTAGAAGGCCACATTTCTCGGTTTAGAAGACCACATTTCTAGGTTTAGAAGACCACATTTCTAGGTTTAGAAGACCACATTTCTCGGTTTAGAAGACCACATTTCTAGGTTTATAAGACCACATTTCTAGGTTTATAAGACCACATTTCTAGGTTTAGAAGACCACATTTCTCGGTTTAGAAGACCACATTTCTAGGTTTAGAAGACCACATTTCTAGGTTTAGAAGACCACATTTCTAGGCTTAGAAGACCACATTTTTAGGTTTAGAAGACCACTTTCCAAGACTATTTTGGATGATCTTCTCAAAGAGGTTTTACTGTAGGTTTAACGCCCTTGTCTCAATCACCCACCCTATTGATGGTACATTGATAGTAAAGCCTGCTTAGATGTTTTTCACCTAGAAAAATTGGAAGCCTTGTGGTTGACACACAAGTTTCAAACATGCTCCTAATATGCAGTAGGTCAGAGAGACTCTTGATAAGAGCTGGTGTAGACTAGTGTTTTTCCTATCATGTCTAGACAATAGGGCCTGACATGAAGAAGTAAGGTTCCTCAAGACGTTTCCTTCATAAAATTGAAAAGCTCATTTGGTTAACAGCTAGTCTTCCTTCCAAACGCTAGTCTTCCCTCCTGACTCCTGGTTCTGTTGAATGTATGACTGAACCAGGCTGAGCTCCCGACCAAACCAGGTTGCCCACTGTCTAAACTTTGCTTGGATTGTCCTGAATTCCTCTTCTCAAAAATGGGCTTGGTTTATCCAAACCCCACCCAAAAGTGGTGGGTGTTCAAAGTAGGTTTGGGTGCCATCTTGGAATAGGACAGAAATTCCTCTGATATTATCAACTAGTGTGTTGTGAGGTGTGTTGATATTCAACAGGCTTAACCTTTCTTTCCTCCAACAGCTTCTGTAGGAACGAGTCAGGACAACACCACCATACAGATTAGATGGTCAGCTGGTCCTGCCAAGATCGACAAGTATGGCCAACCTTCATCTGGTCACCTTTAGTCCTCTACAATGTAAAACCAATTGATAGTCTTCCTCTTTGGTGACCGTATTATATGTACAGTGGGAAAACTGAACTGGACCTGAAGGTAGACAAAGAGGTCAAGCAATTGGGTGGTGTCCAAGGACTCGACAGCTGAAGAGGCCCATAGATATAGTGAGGGTCAGATAGTCTACTGGTGGATCCCAATCTAAAACTGGTTATTTTTCCTTCCAAAACTAGATAACTGATTGGCTAAGTGTCTCCTATTTGATGACATCATCAATCCAGGTTCCTCAAGAGAAATACTCTGTTGCCCATTGCCACCCATCCCAGGGCAGATTTCATGTCTTATGCTCTAGAACATGAGGACTGCTCTGCGACGGGTAGTTGTGGGCCACCTACTTCTTTAGGCCCAGAGCTGTCTCAGCGTTACAAAACCATGACTGATTTCTTCCCAAAACAGCGCCACACCTGTAGACAGGTTCCATGTGGTATTGCAGCTTAGCCAAATTCACTTTGAATGAACTTCTCCAATACCAGTGGAAGAAAGCAGCCATGTTTTCCCAATCATGTACAATCCCTTTAATTAACCCCCTACCTAAAATTAACCTAGATGGGTGGGCGAGCGGTAAAATCTCTGGAACAGCAATTATGACTTGACGAGAAATTTTGGCTTCCCTGCACCATAGTCTTAAAGGCAATTTCCCCATAGACAGTAGGACCCATCTAATAATTGGAAAAGCCCTAAAGGCCAGCATAATAAGTGGACAACCCCTTTAAGGAGTATCCGCCCCCTCTCCACACCTGTCATTTTTAGTGACTACTTGTATTTCCCTATACAATAACAATCTCGAATATCTTTTATTATTACGTTGTGCTGTTGCTCTGTTACTCCTCCTGAAAATTCATCCATCAAATGACAACTGGGCGGTACCAGATAGGGGGCGTGTCCCTATAGATCTGTAATGTCTTTGTCATTCTCTGTAGGGACACACCCCTTTGACAAGGGAAACGGTGACACCCACAAATTTCCAGGAGGAATAAAAGAGGAACGGGCAAGCGCAAAGTTAAAAGAAAAGGGAAATGCAAGGATTTAGTAAACCAGACATGTCAGGAGAGGAGACCGGGCCCCCGTACACATAGCTTTCACTACGTCACCCTTTCCTACCCCTTGTAAAGCTGGATGATGGTCAGTTAAGCCACAGGGTTTTCATCCATCTTTTTTAAGGTCGTGAACGGTAATTCAGGTGATCTATAGAAATAGGCAGATAAACCGCAAGGAAAGCTGAGTGAGAATTCCAGAGCGGCCATATTGTTTGTCACCCAGCTTTCCGGGTAAATCAGCTGAGACGGATACTGCTTGTTCTTGCAGCGGGGTAGGGGTTAATATTCGACAGCTGCGTCCGGGGCTCACAGATGAGAATCCATCAGGATGACCTCTGGAGCGAGATTCCTCCCCGCCATGGCGGATGATATTAACAAGGCGGCGTCTACCAATCACAGCGACTTCAAAGACTCAATTACAAGTATTGATCAGGCGCAGGCCAGGTCACCGCGCCGCCTCCCATGTGGGACCGAGGATGAGCCCAGCAATATAAAGATGACACCCTCCTCTGGATGGCTCCTTTGTTTGGTGATAAATGGGCGCACCTCTCCGCCCCGGGCCTGCTGTCACCGCCATCTACACCAGGCTGGGCAATGCTGTCCCCAGAGGAAACTTACACAGCTGACCCCGACTCGTGCGATCTTAAGTCATGGAGGAGCCGCTCTCCTCGGCCCATCTCCCCACATACCCCCCTCACCCCTCCTCCTCCAGCTCCCCTCTGGCTTTTAATCTTCACACCCCCCTCTATAGAAAGTGACAGAGACTCCAGCTGAGCGAGGGAAGTGACCGCCGAACAATAACTGAGCTCCATAATGTGGCCTGTCACATGGGAAGTCTGTCTGCTCCTAGGAAAGCTGGATGCTTCCCAATAAAATGGCTGCTATTACTGCTCCTCAGCTCTGATAGGGATAATACACACAGTGATGTCACAGTACAGGATAATACACACAGTGATGTCACAGTACAGGGATAATACACACAGTGATGTCACGGTACAGGATAATACACACAGTGATGTCACAGTACAGGATAATACACACAGTGATGTCACAGTAGAGGGATAATACACACAGTGATGTCACAGTAGAGGGATAATACACACAGTGATGTCACAGTACAGGGATAATACACACAGTGATGTCACAGTACAGGATAATACACACAGTGATGTCACAGTAGAGGGATAATACACACAGTGATGTCACAGTACAGGGATAATACACACAGTGATGTCACAGTACAGGATAATACAAACAGTGATGTCACAGTACAGAGATAATACACACAGTGATGTCACAGTACAGGATAATACACACAGTGATGTCACAGTACAGGATAATACAAACAGTGATGTCACAGTACAGAGATAATACACACAGTGATGTCACAGTACAGGATAATACAAACAGTGATGTCACAGTACAGAGATAATACACACAGTGATGTCACAGTACAGGATAATACACACAGTGATGTCACAGTACAGAGATAATACACACAGTGATGTCACAGTACAGGATAATACACACAGTAATGTCACAGTACAGGGATAATACACACAGTGATGTCACAGTACAGGGATAATACACACAGTGATGTCACAGTACAGAGATAATACACACAGTGATGTCACAGTACAGATATAATACACACAGTGATGTCACAGTACAGGATAATACACACAGTGATGTCACAGTACAGGATAATACGCACAGTGATGTCACAGTACAGGATAATACACACAGTGATGTCACAGTACAGGGATAATACAAACAGTGATACTGGGGCCACACGGTGGCTCAGTGGTTAGCACTGCAGCCTTGCAGCGCTGGACTCCTGGTGTTCACAGGATAATACACACAGTAATGTCACAGTACAGAGATAATACACACAGTGATGTTACAGTACAGGATAATACACACAGTGATGTCACAGTACAGGATAATACACACAGTGATGTCACAGTACAGAGATAATACACACAGCGATGTCACAGTACAGGATAATACACACAGTGATGTCACAGTACAGAGATAATACACACAGTGATGTCACATTACAGGGATAATACACACAGTGATGTCACAGTACAGGGATAATACACACAGTGATGTCACAGTACAGGGATAATACACACAGTGATGTCACAGTACAGGGATAATACACACAGTGATGTCACAGTACAGGGATAATACACACAGTGATGTCACAGTACAGGGATAATACACACAGTGATGTCACAGTACAGAGATAATACACAAAGTGATGTCACAGTACAGGATAATACACACAGTGATGTCACATTACAGGGATAATACACACAGTGATGTCACATTACAGGGATAATACACACAGTGATGTGACAGTATAGGGATAATACACACAGTGATGTCACAGTACAGGGATAATACACACAGTGATGTCACAGTACAGGATAATACACACAGTGATGTCACAGTACAGATATAATACACACAGTGATGTCACAGTACAGGATAATACACACAGTGATGTCACAGTACAGGATAATACACACAGTGATGTCACAGTACAGGATAATACACACAGTGATGTCACAGTACAGAGATAATACACACAGTGATGTCACAGTACAGGATAATACACACAGTGATGTCACAGTACAGAGATAATACACACAGTGATGTCACAGTACAGATATAATACACACAGTGATGTCACAGTACAGGATAATACACACAGTGATGTCACAGTACAGGGATAATACACACAGTGATGTCACAGTACAGGGATAATACACACAGTGATGTCACAGTACAGGGATAATACACACAGTGATGTCACAGTACAGAGATAATACACACAGTGATGTCACAGTACAGAGATAATACACACAGTGATGTCACAGTACAGGGATAATACACACAGTGATGTCACATTACAGGGATAATACACACAGTGATGTCACAGTACAGGATAACACACACAGTGATGTCACAGTACAGGGATAATACACAGTGATGTCACAGCATAGAGATAATACACACAGTGATGTCACAGTACAGGATAATACACACAGTGATGTCAGTACAGGGATAATACACACAGTGATATCACATTACAGGGATAATACACACAGTGATGTCACAGTACAGAGATAATACACACAGTGATGTCACAGTACAGAGATAATACAAACAGTGATGTCACAGTACAGAGATAATACACACAGTGATGTCACAGTACAGGATAATACACACAGTGATGTCACAGTACAGAGATAGTATACACAGTAATGTCAAAGTACAGGATAATACACACAGTGATGTCACAGTACAGGGATAATACACACAGTGATGTCACAGTACAGAGATAGTACACACAGTGATGTCACAGTACAGAGATAATACACACAGTGATGTCACAGTACAGAGATAATACACACAGTGATGTCACAGTACAGAGATAATACACACAGTGATGTCACAGTACAGAGATAGTACACACAGTGATGTCACAGTACAGAGATAATACACACAGTGATGTCACAGTACAGAGATAGTATACACAGTGATGTCACAGTACAGAGATAATACACACAGTGATGTCACAGTACAGGGATAATACACACAGTGATGTCACAGTACAGGGATAATACACACAGTGATGTCACAGTACAGAGATAATACACACAGTGATGTCACAGTACAGGATAATACACAGTGATGTCACAGTACAGGATAATACACACAGTGATGTCACAGTACAGGGATAATACACACAGTGATGTCACAGTACAGGGATAATACACACAGTGATGTCACAGTACAGGGATAATACACACAGTGATGTCACAGTACAGGATAATACACACAGTGATGTCACAGTACAGAGATAATACACACAGTGATGTCACAGTACAGAGATAATACACACAGTGATGTCACAGTACAGGGATAATACACACAGTGATGTCACAGTACAGAGATAATACACACAGTGATGTCACAGTACAGGATAATACACACAGTGATGTCACAGTACAGGATAATACAGTGATGTAACAGTACAGGATAATACACACAGTGATGTCACAGTACAGGATAATACACACAGTGATGTCACAGTACAGGGATAATACACACAGTGATGTCACAGTACAGGGATAATACACACAGTGATGTCACAGTACAGAGATAATACACACAGTGATGTCACAGTACAGAGATAATACACACAGTGATGTCACAATACAGAGATAATACACAGTGATGTCACAGTACAGGAATAATACACACAGTGATGTCACAGTACAGAGATAATACACACAGTGATGTCACAGTACAGAGATAATACACACAGTGATGTCACAGTACAGGAATAATACACACAGTGATGTCACAGTACAGGGATAATACACACAGTGATGTCACAGTACAGGATAATACACACAGTGATGTCACAGTACAGAGATAATACACACAGTGATGTCACAGTACAGAGATAATACACACAGTGATGTCACAGTACAGAGATAATACACACAGTGATGTCACAGTACAGGGATAATACACACAGTGATGTCACAGTACAGGGATAATACACACAGTGATGTCACAGTACAGAGAGAGTACACACAGTGATGTCACAGTACAGAGATAATACACACAGTGATGTCACAGTACAGGGATAATACACACAGTGATGTCACAGTACAGAGATAATACACACAGTGATGTCACAGTACAGGGATAATACACACAGTGATGTCACAGTACAGAGATAATACACACAGTGATGTCACAGTACAGGGATAATACACACAGTGATGTCACAGTACAGGATAATACACACATTGATGTCACAGTACAGAGATAATACACACAGTGATGTCACAGTACAGGATAATACACACAGTGATGTCACAGTACAGAGATAATACACACAGTGATGTCACAGTACAGAGAGAGTACACACAGTGATGTCACAGTACAGAGATAATACACACAGTGATGTCACAGTACAGGGATAATACACACAGTGATGTCACAGTACAGGGATAATACACACAGTGATGTCACAGTACAGAGATAATACACACAGTGATGTCACAGTACAGAGATAATACACACAGTGATGTCACAGTACAGGGATAATACACACAGTGATGTCACAGTACAGGATAATACACAGTGATGTCACAGTACAGGATAATACACAGTGATGTCACAGTACAGGGATAATACACACAGTGATGTCACAGTACAGAGATAATACACACAGTGATGTCACAGTACAGGGATAATACACACAGTGATGTCACAGTACGGGATAATACACACAGTGATGTCACAGTACAGGGATAATACACACAGTGATGTTACAGTACAGGATAATACACACAGTGATGTCACATTACAGGGATAATACACACAGTGATGTCACAGTACAGGGATAATACACACAGTGATGTCACAGTACGGGATAATACACACAGTGATGTCACAGTACAGGGATAATACACACAGTGATGTCACAGTACAGGATAATACACACAATGATGTCACATTACAGGGATAATACACACAGTGATGTCACAGTACAGGATAATACACACAGTGATGTCACATTACAGGGATAGTATACACAGTGATGTCACAGTACAGGGATAATACACAGTGATGTCACAGTACAGGATAATACACAAAGTGATGTCACAGTACAGAGATAATACACACAGTGATGTCACAGTACAGGGATAATACACACAGTGATGTCACAGTACAGAGATAATACACACAGTGATGTCACAGTACAGGGATAATACACACAGTGATGTCACAGTACAGGGATAATACACACAGTGATGTCACATTACAGGGATAAAACACACAGTGATGTCACAGTACAGGGATAATACACACAGTGATGTCACAGTACAGAGATAATACGCACAGTGATGTCACAGTACAGGGATAATACACACAGTGATGTCACAGTACAGGATAATACACACAGTGATGTCACAGTACAGAGATAATACACACAGTGATGTCACAGTACAGGATAATACACACAGTGATGTCACAGTACAGGGATAATACACACAGTGATGTCACAGTACAGGATAATACACACAGTGATGTCACAGTACAGAGATAATACACACAGTGATGTCACAGTACAGGGATAATACACACAGTGATGTCACAGTACAGAGAGAGTACACACAGTGATGTCACAGTACAGAGATAATACACACAGTGATGTCACAGTACAGGGATAATACACACAGTGATGTCACAGTACAGAGATAATACACACAGTGATGTCACAGTACAGGGATAATACACACAGTGATGTCACAGTACAGAGATAATACACACAGTGATGTCACAGTACAGGGATAATACACACAGTGATGTCACAGTACAGGATAATACACACATTGATGTCACAGTACAGAGATAATACACACAGTGATGTCACAGTACAGGATAATACACACAGTGATGTCACAGTACAGAGATAATACACACAGTGATGTCACAGTACAGAGAGAGTACACACAGTGATGTCACAGTACAGAGATAATACACACAGTGATGTCACAGTACAGGGATAATACACACAGTGATGTCACAGTACAGGGATAATACACACAGTGATGTCACAGTACAGAGATAATACACACAGTGATGTCACAGTACAGAGATAATACACACAGTGATGTCACAGTACAGGGATAATACACACAGTGATGTCACAGTACAGGATAATACACAGTGATGTCACAGTACAGGATAATACACAGTGATGTCACAGTACAGGGATAATACACACAGTGATGTCACAGTACAGAGATAATACACACAGTGATGTCACAGTACAGGGATAATACACACAGTGATGTCACAGTACGGGATAATACACACAGTGATGTCACAGTACAGGGATAATACACACAGTGATGTTACAGTACAGGATAATACACACAGTGATGTCACATTACAGGGATAATACACACAGTGATGTCACAGTACAGGGATAATACACACAGTGATGTCACAGTACGGGATAATACACACAGTGATGTCACAGTACAGGGATAATACACACAGTGATGTCACAGTACAGGATAATACACACAATGATGTCACATTACAGGGATAATACACACAGTGATGTCACAGTACAGGATAATACACACAGTGATGTCACATTACAGGGATAGTATACACAGTGATGTCACAGTACAGGGATAATACACAGTGATGTCACAGTACAGGATAATACACAAAGTGATGTCACAGTACAGAGATAATACACACAGTGATGTCACAGTACAGGGATAATACACACAGTGATGTCACAGTACAGAGATAATACACACAGTGATGTCACAGTACAGGGATAATACACACAGTGATGTCACAGTACAGGGATAATACACACAGTGATGTCACATTACAGGGATAATACACACAGTGATGTCACAGTACAGGGATAATACACACAGTGATGTCACAGTACAGGATAATACACACAGTGATGTCACAGTACAGGGATAATACACAGTGATGTCACAGTACAGGATAATACACAAAGTGATGTCACAGTACAGAGATAATACACACAGTGATGTCACAGTACAGGGATAATACACACAGTGATGTCACAGTACAGAGATAATACACACAGTGATGTCACAGTACAGGATAATGCACACAGTGATGTCACAGTACAGGGATAATACACACAGTGATGTCACATTACAGGGATAAAACACAAAGTGATGTCACAGTACAGGGATAATACACACAGTGATGTCACATTACAGGGATAAAACACAAAGTGATGTCACAGTACAGGGATAATACACACAGTGATGTCACAGTACAGAGATAATACGCACAGTGATGTCACAGTACAGGGATAATACACACAGTGATGTCACAGTACAGGATAATACACACAGTGATGTCACAGTACAGAGATAATACACACAGTGATGTCACAGTACAGGATAATACACAGTGATGTCACAGTACAGGGATAATACACACAGTGATGTCACAGTACAGGATAATACACACAGTGATGTCACAGTACAGAGATAATACACACAGTGATGTCACAGTACAGGGATAATACACACAGTGATGTCACAGTACAGGGATAATACACACAGTGATGTCACAGTACAGAGATAATACACACAGTGATGTCACAGTACAGGGATAATACACACAGTGATGTCACAGTACAGGATAATACACACAGTGATGTCACAGTACAGGGATAATACACAGTGATGTCACAGCATAGAGATAATACGCACAGTGATGTCACAGTACAGGATAATACACACAGTGATGTCACAGTACAGGGATAATACACACAGTGATGTCACATTACAGGGATAATACACACAGTGATGTCACAGTACAGGGATAATACACACAGTGATGTCACAGTACAGAGATAATACACACAGTGATGTCACAGTACAGAGATAATACACACAGTGATGTCACAGTACAGGGATAATACACACAGTGATGTCACAGTACAGAGATAATACACACAGTGATGTCACAGTACAGAGATAATACACACAGTGATGTCACAGTACAGGGATAATACACACAGTGATGTCACAGTACAGGGATAATACACACAGTGATGTCACAGTACAGAGATAATACACACAGTGATGTCACAGTACAGGAATAATACACACAGTGATGTCACAGTACAGGATAATACCAAACAGTGATGTCACAGTACAGGGATAATACACAGTGATGTCACAGCATAGAGATAATACGCACAGTGATGTCACAGTACAGGATAATACACACAGTGATGTCACAGTACAGGGATAATACACACAGTGATGTCACATTACAGGGATAATACACACAGTGATGTCACAGTACAGGGATAATACACACAGTGATGTCACAGTACAGAGATAATACACACAGTGATGTCACAGTACAGAGATAATACAACACAGTGATGTCACAGTACAGGGATAATACACACAGTGATGTCACAGTACAGAGATAATACACACAGTGATGTCACAGTACAGGATAATACACACAGTGATGTCACAGTACAGGATAATACACACAGTGATGTCACAGTACAGGGATAATACAGTGATGTAACAGTACAGGATAATACACACAGTGATGTCACAGTACAGGATAATACACACAGTGATGTCACAGTACAGGGATAATACACACAGTGATGTCACAGTACAGGGATAATACACACAGTGATGTCACAGTACAGAGATAATACACACAGTGATGTCACAGTACAGAGATAATACACACAGTGATGTCACAATACAGAGATAATACACACAGTGATGTCACAGTACAGGAATAATACACACAGTGATGTCACAGTACAGGGATAATACACACAGTGATGTCACAGTACAGGATGATACACACAGTGATGTCACAGTACAGAGATAATACACACAGTGATGTCACAGTACAGAGATAATACACACAGTGATGTCACAGTACAGAGATAATACACACAGTGATGTCACAGTACAGGGATAATACACACAGTGATGTCACAGTACAGGGATAATACACACAGTGATGTCACAGTACAGAGAGAGTACACACAGTGATGTCACAGTACAGAGATAATACACACAGTGATGTCACAGTACAGGGATAATACACACAGTGATGTCACAGTACAGAGATAATACACACAGTGATGTCACAGTACAGGGATAATACACACAGAGATGTCACAGTACAGAGATAATACACACAGTGATGTCACAGTACAGGGATAATACACACAGTGATGTCACAGTACAGAGATAATACACACAGTGATGTCACAGTACAGGGATAATACACACAGTGATGTCACAGTACAGAGAGAGTACACACAGTGATGTCACAGTACAGAGATAATACACACAGTGATGTCACAGTACAGGGATAATACACACAGTGATGTCACAGTACAGGGATAATACACACAGTGATGTCACAGTACAGAGATAATACACACAGTGATGTCACAGTACAGAGATAATACACACAGTGATGTCACAGTACAGGGATAATACACAGTGATGTCACAGTACAGGATAATACACAGTGATGTCACAGTACAGGGATAATACACACAGTGATGTCACAGTACGGGATAATACACACAGTGATGTCACAGTACAGGGATAATACACACAGTGATGTCACAGTACAGGATAATACACACAGTGATGTCACATTACAGGGATAATACACACAGTTATGTCACAGTACAGGATAATACACACAGTGATGTCACATTACAGGGATAGTATACACAGTGATGTCACAGTACAGGGATAATACACAGTGATGTCACAGTACAGGATAATACACACAGTGATGTCACAGTACAGAGATAATACACACAGTGATGTCACAGTACAGGGATAATACACACAGTGATGTCACAGTACAGGGATAATACACACAGTGATGTCACAGTACAGGGATTATACACACAGTGATGTCACAGTACAGGATAATACACACAGTGATGTCACAGTACAGGGATAATACACACAGTGATGTCACAGTACAGAGATAATACACACAGTGATGTCACAGTACAGGGATAATACACACAGTGATGTCACAGTACAGGGATAATACACACAGTGATGTCACATTACAGGGATAATACACACAGTGATGTCACAGTACAGGGATTATACACACAGTGATGTCACAGTACAGGATAATACACACAGTGATGTCACAGTACAGGAGATAATACACACAGTGATGTCACAGTACAGGGATAATACACAGTGATGTCACAGCATAGAGATAATACGCACAGTGATGTCACAGTACAGGATAATACACACAGTGATGTCACAGTACAGGGATAATACACACAGTGATGTCACATTACAGGGATAATACACACAGTGATGTCACAGTACAGGGATAATACACACAGTGATGTCACAGTACAGAGATAATACGCACAGTGATGTCACAGTACAGGGATAATACACACAGTGATGTCACAGTACAAGATAATACACACAGTGATGTCACAGTACAGAGATAATACACACAGTGATGTCACAGTACAGGATAATACACACAGTGATGTCACAGTACAGGGATAATACACACAGTGATGTCACAGTACAGGATAATACACACAGTGATGTCACAGTACAGAGATAATACACACAGTGATGTCACAGTACAGGATAATACACACAGTGAATGTCACAGTACAGGATAATACACACAGTGATGTCACAGTACAGGGATAATACACACAGTGATGTCACAGTACAGGGATAATACACACAGTGATGTCACAGTACAGGGATAATACACACAGTGATGTCACAGTACAGGATAATACACACAGTGATGTCACAGTACAGGATAATACACACAGTGATGTCACAGTACAGGGATAATACACACAGTGATGTCACAGTACAGGGATAATACACACAGTGATGTCACAGTACAGAGATAATACACACAGTGATGTCACAGTACAGGGATAATACACACAGTGATGTCACAGTACAGGATAATACACACAGTGATGTCACAGTACAGGATAATACACAGTGATGTCACAGTACAGAGATAATACGCACAGTGATGTCACAGTACAGGGATAATACACACAGTGATGTCACAGTACAGGGATAATACACACAGTGATGTCACAGTACAGGGATAATACACACAGTGATGTCACAGTACAGGGATAATACACACAGTGATGTCACAGTACAGAGATAATACACACAGTGATGTCACAGTACAGGATAATACACACAGTGATGTCACAGTACAGGATAATACACACAGTGATGTCACAGTACAGGATAATACACACAGTGATGTCACAGTACAGAGATAATACACACAGTGATGTCACAGTACAGGGATAATACACACAGTGATGTCACAGTACAGGATAATACACACAGTGATGTCACAGTACAGAGATAATACACACAGTGATGTCACAGTACAGGGATAATACACACAGTGATGTCACAGTACAGGGATAATACACACAGTGATGTCACAGTACAGGATAATACACACAGTGATGTCACAGTACAGGGATAATACACACAGTGATGTCACAGTACAGAGATAATACACACAGTGATGTCACAGTACAGGATAATACACACAGTGATGTCACAGTACAGGATAATACACACAGTGATGTCACAGTACAGGGATAATACACACAGTGATGTCACAGTACAGGATAATACACACAGTGATGTCACAGTACAGAGATAATACACACAGTGATGTCACAGTACAGAGATAATACACACAGTGATGTCACAGTACAGGATAATACACACAGTGATGTCACAGTACAGGGATAATACACACAGTGATGTCACAGTACAGGGATAATACACACAGTGATGTCACAGTACAGAGATAATACACACAGTGATGTCACAGTACAGAGATAATACAGCACAGTGATGTCACAGTACAGGGATAATACACACAGTGATGTCACAGTACAGGATAATACACACAGTGATGTCACAGTACAGAGATAATACACACAGTGATGTCACAGTACAGGATAATACACACAGTGATGTCACAGTACAGGGATAATACACACAGTGATGTCACAGTACAGAGATAATACACACAGTGATGTCACAGTACAGGATAATACACACAGTGATGTCACAGTACAGGATAATACACACAGTGATGTCACAGTACAGGGATAATACCAGTGATGTCACAGTACAGGATAATACACACAGTGATGTCACAGTACAGAGATAATACACACAGTGATGTCACAGTACAGGATAATACACACAGTGATGTCACAGTACAGAGATAATACACACAGTGATGTCACAGTACAGAGATAATACACACAGTGATGTCACAGTACAGAGATAATACACACAGTGATGTCACAGTACAGGATAATACACACAGTGATGTCACAGTACAGAGATAATACACACAGTGATGTCACAGTACAGAGATAATACACACAGTGATGTCACAGTACAGAGATAATACACACAGTGATGTCACAGTACAGGAATAATACACACAGTGATGTCACAGTACAGGGATAATACACACAGTGATGTCACAGTACAGAGATAATACACACAGTGATGTCACAGTACAGAGATAATACACACAGTGATGTCACAGTACAGAGATAATACACACAGTGATGTCACAGTACAGAGATAATAACACAGTGATGTTCACCGTACGGGATAATACACACAGTGATGTCACAGTACAGAGATAATACACACAGTGATGTCACAGTACAGGGATAATACACACAGTGATGTCACAGTACAGAGAGGTACACACAGTGATGTCACAGTACAGAGATAATACACACCA